>NW_027491858.1:0-60248 GCF_021521415.1 Bidens hawaiensis | reverse complement strand
GTTACAGCTACATTTCCCTGATTTCTGGGTTGATTTTGATTGGTTGGGATTGAGTTATTTGGAATATTTTGAAGGTTTTGGTTGTTATTTCTTTGAAAACCTTGATTCTTTGGCACAACTTGATTGTGATTGTTCATGTGAGGCTGGAAGTTGTTGAAGTTGGGGTTATAGTTATTGTTGTTGAAGTTCTTGTTATTGGGATTGTTGGTTCTCATCTGGTTCTGTTGATATTGATGTTGCTGGTTTCTTGATTGATTTTGGTACTGGTTCATTGATAGTTTCTTGGCATATTACACTCTCTTGCAAAGTGACCTGGCTGTTGGCAGTTATAGAAAATGGCTTTTGACTTATCAAACCAATTCTTTCATTAGGCCCTGATAGAAGTGATCTACCAGTCCTATTGTATAACTTTTTGCTTCTAAGAGCCAACATGGCTGCTTTCCATTTCAAATCATATCTTCCAAATCATCAGTATCTATCTGCTAAAGGTCATCTTGTATCACACTTGTCATGAATCAGGTTCTTTGCAACAAAAGCATTATATGACTCTGTAACATTGAGAATAAAGCCTGTGTTTCACTTCCTTGGCCATTTCCACCACCAGTGTAAGGAACTTGCCCACTTGCCATAGAGGTAGAATCAGTATCATCTATGAATTGGACATTGAACCTTTGCTGGTTACCATGGTGACTTGTGCTACCACCAACAAAAGACTTTGGTGTGTCAACACCATGCTCAACTGGTTCTTCAATTATGGGAATATGTTGTTGGTTTTTGATTGACAAGTTGCTCATGGGTGCAATAAGAGCATTAGTGACCTGGAAACATGGCTTCTCCTCTTTGATCATCTCATTTTCAATCATTTCTATCTCTGCAGCCTGAAGGAAGCACACTACATCATCCACTTTCAAATAATTGAAATTGGGATTTTGAAGGATGAACTTGCAAGCAGTGTACCAGTCCTTAGGCATTGAGTTGAGCAGCTTGGTATTCAAGTCATAATCAGTCATGACATAGTCAGTGGTTCTCAACTCATTCACAATTGCTAGAAATCTTTCTAGAATTGACTTCAATCTCTTTCCTTCCTTATACCTAAACCTTTCCAATTTTTGCTTGAGCCTTTGCTTTTTGATGTTCTTCAACTCTGTGTTTCCCTCAAACATTTCAAGAATTGCATCATACATAGCCTTTGAGTGGCATGATGTGCAACTTTGGTCAATATTTCCCATGACAGACCTAGCATTATCATGGCTAAGGCCCTATCATCCACTTTCCTCATTCTCTCACGCACAGCTGCCGTTGCCGCTGGATTTGCACCCTCAGTGGTGTCTTGAGGACCATTCTTGATTGAGTTCCACATATCAACATCATTATAGCAAACAGCTGCTTCAAACAAGACCTTCCATTTTGTGAAATTTTCCTGTCCATACAGTCTAGGAATCTTGTTAGTAGACACTTCTTGTTCTTCGTAACCAGACATTTTGAAAATCAAAATCAGTTAATTTGTAAAAACAGAGTTTTAAAAATAATAATCAGATCTGAGAGTTGGTTGTTCAGATCTGATGTATCTGGTGCGATTAGAACATGATTTAGAAATAAAGATTCAAGCTTTAATTGAAATAAGGAAGAGAAAACACCAAGAGATTGTAGTCTGGAAGAAAAATGAAGAACAGAGCAGCTGGCGTCACTCTCCAATGGAACAGTGGTCTTCTTACGTCATCTTTCTTCAAATCTTCAATCAGCAACAAGTATCTTACTAAAATAGCAGCAACAAGCTCTGATACAACTTGTCAGGTCCCTGATTTCAGGTAGATCTTACACTAATCAAGTCATATATCACACAAATAAAACTGTTGACAAGGGAGTTAATGACGGGTTGCTATACTTAGAAAGATAATCGTTTGTTAAAGGCGGAATCAATAACAAACAGGGTAGTTGCTAAACAGTAAATCAAAGGTAACTAACACACTCAAGATTCACTCAAAAGATTTCCATTCATATAATGTTCATCATACAAACGATAATCGATTTAGAGTTTCTTGAAGGGAAAGTTATATCCGTACGATTCTAAAACAGTCGTCACACTCAAATATTCTCTCTGAATTAATGAGTCTGTCTGTCTTAGGAGGCGTGCCCTAAATTATTCCTTTTACAGGCCTGACACCCCCTTTACAGCTTTCATTCCTTCTAGAAACCCTAAATGCTAAAACATATTCAATTACATATTCAAAACTATTCTAAGTGTAAAACAATTCTTCCGGGTAGGCTTTGTAGCAGTATGACTTTCCGAGTAGACTGTGTGCTCTGCCTTCCTTCAGTACTTGGTAACATAGATGTGTGCCCGGGATCAGTTTCCGGGTAGACTTTACTTAAAGAGTATTTTACCAAGTAAAATACTCACCGGGTAGACTTCAATCTTCTTGACTTTATCAGACTTTGCCCGACAAACTCTTACGAGCAACCTTGTTCTTCAATGGTCCCTTCAACTCTTTACTAGAAATTAGTTTATTAGCAAAGTGTGTCCGGTAGCACTATTCCTTGCTTGAGTTGAACTCTGCCCGATGTAACTTGAGATATTCCATTATTCATCAAGCCTACTTAGACCATTGTATTATTAAAGAATTGCTTTCCCGGGTGTGTACAAACTAGTGAACCTTACCCAGTTATACACAAATTTGCGAACCCTGCCCGGATATCCACTAAAGAAGAATTCTAGAAGATAACCTTGCTCGATAGACAAAATATAATGCCCGGCTAAGTAAAACTTTGCTCAGAAGTCTAAGTTGTGCCCGGATCCATACTTAGTGAATTCTGAGGAGGTTGAGAAGATTCCAATCTTCCATATATCTCTTTTAGGTCAAATCTTTGACTCAACAAAAGAAAATGATCTTAATGAAAGAAAAGTTAAGCTAGAAAAGGTCAATTTTGTCAAAGGATACGATGATAGGAGTACTGAAAGGATCAATGTTTTTCAACCTATCTCAATAGACTCTGGAAAATCCATCGTTCATCAAAAAACCATTGGTGTAGATCCTTCTAGACCCAGTGAAAGATACAAAAGAGGAAATCCTGTGAATGAACACAAGGGAAAGTTTTGGTGCAGAATTTGATATGTTTATGGTCATCACACATATTCATGCGAAGAAAGAATCATACCAGAACCTTTCACAGTTCTTGACACTACACTCTATGGTCAAGACTTTGGCATGTATAAAAAAATATGAAGAGTATTTACAAAAGGGTATGCAAGTGAATGATGGAGCTTTTGAAGAAAAAAAAAGTTCAATGATGTGTTTGAAAAGAAAAAAGAAGATGTATATGAAATAATTGTAGAATAAATCACCCTTTCAATCTCAGAGTTCAGAAAACTCATTTGACTCTGCAGATTTAAATTTTCAATGCCCCAAGAACAGAATGGTGTTGCAGAAAGAAGAAATAGAAAACTAATAGAGGCTGCAAGGACCATGTTAGCAGATGCTTATCTACATGTATCATTTTGGGCGGAAGCTATTAGTACTGCTTGCTATGTTCAGAACAAGGTCATTCTCAACAAAATACAAAACAAAACTCATTATGAGATTTTGTATAAAAGAAAGCCCTACATCGATCTTCTCAAACCTTTTGGTTGCAAATGTTCTCTATTAAACACCAAAGACTATCTAAAAAAAATTCCAAGCAATGTCTTTAGACTATTTCTTTGTTGGATATTCTTCACAATCAAAGACATATAGAGTATATGTGAAAGATCATCTGAGTGTGATTGAATCATCTGACATCATTTTCAATGAGAATCAGTTTAATACTGTTGATGGAGCTAGCTGGTTGTTTGATTTGGAGAAGTTAATCAACTCCTTCAAAATCTATCCTGAAGACACTGATGAATATTCTTATAGAACATGTGTTCCTGAAGCAACCAATGAAGAGAAGATTGACTTAGACAAGCTATGGTTTAAGGTTGCTAATGAAGACACTGAGTTCTCTTTTATAAGGAAGATTTCTAAATATGATGAAGATGAAAATAGTGAATAAAATGGTGAGCCACAAGAACAAGAATACATTGAAACATCTGGTGATCAACCTGATAATCAACAAGACTAGACTCAACATGACACACAATCAATGTTTGAGAATCAGAATCTAAATCTTTCAAATGCTAGTGCTTCAACATCCAATCAGAATATGGAGGAAGCTGATCTAAATGATATGGCACAAGATGTGAATATTGAAGAACCTGAACAAAATGATTCAACATGTATCCAAATCTGACCACAACTCAAATCATTCAAACTTCTTCAGTTCAAAGAAACCATCCCATTAAAAATATCATTGGTGACTTGCATGAAAGAGTGACTAGAAGTGCTTCTGAATCTGCAAACATTTTCTTATATTCCTGTTTTCTATCCCAAAGATAACCAAAGAACATTGTTCAAGAACTGAAGGACAAACAATTGGGTAAAAGCTATGAGGAGGAGTTAGCACAGTTCAGAAATTTGCATGTCTGGGAGCCTGTTGATAAACCAAGAGGAAAATATGCAATTATAACCAAATGGGTTTTCAAAAACAAAAGGGATGTTGCTGATGATATCATTAGGGGTACCTGCCTAAAGCTTATGACTCTAAAGTTCAAGAATTCTGAACGGGTTAATCGGGTTCTTGAGGATTGGCACTTTCCGCGGGGAGTTTCCCACCAAATTGATGATAATGGTTGATTTGTTTTTTGTTTTGTTTATTCCTTGGTTCTTGTGTAAGCTTTAGCTGTGTTTACCAGTGTTTGGTGGTTTTGGTTTTGTTTACTCTTGTATGGCATGTCATACATGAGAACTAATATGGCACTCTGTCATATTACTTGTACTTTTTTGGTTGTGTGGAATGCATTTAACCGGGTGAATCCCTTTACCCAAAAAAAAAACAGGAATTTTAATGAAGAACAAGGCAATATTGGTTACCATTGGATTCTTACAAGAAGAAGGAATTGATTTTGAAGATGTGTTTTCTCCTGTAGCAAGGTTGGAGGCCATAAATATCTTTTTGGCATATGCTGCATCAAAGAACATTAAAGTGTTTCAATTGGATGTTAAATCTGCTTTCTTGAATGGAAAGATAGAAGATGAGGTGTATGTCACTCAACCTCCAGGTTTTGAGGATCCTGAGTATCCAAATAGAGTGTACAAACTTAACAAGGCTCTTTGTGGATTACATCAAGCTCCAAGAGCTTGGTATGATGAGTTATCAAATAATCTACTTGCCAATGGATTTCAAAGGGGAGAAAATGACAAGACCTTATTACAAGAAAAGTAGAAGAGATTTACTCCTACGTCAAGTGTATGTTGATGATATCATCTTTAGTTATAACAAATGAACATATGTGTATAGTGTTTGAAGAAGTCATGAAGTCAAAATACAGCATGAGTTCTATGGGAGAGATGAATTTCTTCCTTGGATTGTAAGTTCAACAGAAGATGGATGGAATATTCATTAGTCAATCCAAGTATGCACAAGACATCTTAACCAAGTTCAAATGCCAAGATTTGAAGACTGCTTCTACTCCAATGGACACACATGAAAATATGGTAGCTGATGAAAAGGGGGAGCCTGTAGATCGACATGAATACATGGCCAAGATTGGATAGCAATATTTCAAGCCAATCCGAAAGTATTACATATGATGACTGTCAAAGGAATATTTAGATATTTGAAGGGAAATCTAGACTTGGGAATTTGGTATCCAAAAACAATTCCTTTGATCTTCTTGCCTACACTGATAGTGATTATGATGGATGCAACATGAGCAGAAAGACAACACCTGGTGGATGTCAGTTTCTGGGAGATAGGCGGTTTCATGGCAGTGCAAGAAGCAAACAACTGTGTCAATTTCAACTGCTGAAGCTGAATATATTATTGCATCTGCTTGTTGGGCTCAGGTCCTCTGGATTCAGAATCAACTACTTGATTATGGTCTGAATTTCTTGAACACTCCTATTTTTAATGATAATACTATAGCTTTGTTTATTGTGAAAAATCCTGTTTATCGTTCAAAGACCAAACATATTGAAATCAAACACCATTTCATCAGAGATTGAAATAAGAAATGACTAATAGAAATGAAAAGAGTTGAAACTAGTGACAACTTTACAAATTTGTTCACCAAGCCACTAGATAAGACTAGATTCAATTTCTTAATAAAAGCTTTAGGTATGATCAACTCTGATGAAGTCTGATTGATGATATATGTTTACATGTGCTAACTGATTAATTTTTTAAAAGGTCTTGAGTGATTTTATAAGTGCTTATGTGTGATTATATGATTTTTACTATGATCACTATGTGCTTAAATAAATATGCGTGGCTTAAGTATCTATAATGCTTAAGTATGAATTTGTGATTATGTCTCATGATGATTGATAAGTGTGAGTGAATCTGTTTTAATTTGAAAAATCTGCATACTTATTTGAAAATTGATCATGATTACTGTTTTGAAATGATTTTACATCATGCTAAGAACAAGTTGGTCTATGCATGTTTTATCTTGATAGAATTTCATGTCCGCCTGTTTGTAGTTATGCATCAATGTAACTTACTGATTATGTTTGATTATGTGTACAATTTGTCTTTGTTAAAATTGCTTTTGTGTTAAAACTCATATGATTAAATGATTTATTAAAGAAGTTTTTCAAAAGTAAAATGTTTTTGATAAAAGAACAAACTATTGGTGAGGAGACATGATAAGATTATTCAGTTCAAGCTTTAAAGAAGCTTAAAAGGTCTTAAATGGAAATTTACACAACCTTTTGAGAAATGATATAAAATTGGTTATTTACACTAATCTTATGGATTTAATAGGTTAAAAGGACTATTGTGTAGTCATTAATAAGTATGGTAGCTTTCCATGATGTGTAAAAACAAAGGTGATAAAAACTAAATAGAACTGCTAAACTTAATGTGGAGATACATTGTTAAAATATGAATGATTCTAGATACATCCTCCTCACTGCCCTGTCCCCCATGGCCTGGGTCAGATTATCCCACCAGAACAATGCATCAGAAAGGAAAGAGGCTGTAGCAAAAGTAACCATATCCTCCTCCTTACGCTTACTAATCTTCAGGACCACTTCCATCTCCTGCACCCATTGGCGTGTTGCGGACGCATCCTTGGTACCATCAAAAGTAGGGGGGTCACATTTCTTAAAGTCACCATCCTCGCATTAGTTCTAACAGTACGAACCGTGTCTTCGTCATCACTCGACTCGATCAATTCGGCCCTTTTTCGGCCCCTGTTAACTTTATCTCCCTGACCAGAACCCTTTGCCAACATTGTCTCCTCCATGGCTTTAATAGCCTTAGCAACAATTTCGGGAACAACGTTGTGAAGAACCTGGTAGACCTCGTCCACAATTGCTATCCGCATGGACGGGTCTAGGGTGGGATTTCCCCCCTCTTCGTGAACCTGGGTTTCTTTCCGCACGGGGCTCAGATCTCTCCTTTCCGCCTCAACGCGGGGCCTACGACCCCGTCCGGTGGGATGACCCCTTCTAGCCGATCGAGTGTTAGCCATGCCTTATCCCTACAAGGACAAAACTTTAGTTTATTAGGCGGAGGTAGTGTTTAGAATATGTAAGTGATGATGACTGCTAACAACATTTGCCCGTGTTTGGTTGTACACATTACCCACCCATCCTATTTGTAATTGTATTCTACCCAACACTTTAAGCAAGTTGTAAACACATAACATATCTTTCGTTTCTCATAAAGTGAAAGATTACCTCTTAAGTGCAGCTACCCGCAATTGGAAATTCTAGCCCCTTCCGTAATCGTTCGAGTCCAAGCACTGACGGGTGCCCAGATCTCTCGGGAGTCCTACAACTTGGGAGGTTAAATGATGATGGGTGGGCTGTAATATTGTCTATTGTTATCAAAATGGGGAAGGTTGGGTTGGTGATTGGTTAATCAGCTCGTTAAATACACGAATTCGACATAATTAACGTAAACGGGCATAGGTTGGGAAGCCATTGTTGGTGCCTATATTGGTAGGGAATCTCGGGTAATGTATGGTCTCCGGGGATGATTTCGGTGAGGCCATGGGCCCATTCAAGCCCATTAGGACGTCTCGTAGAATAAGCGAGTCGTCGCAGTCTACTTAGTAATTATTGTGTGATTCGTTTCAGGATTGTGATTTGTGAGTGATTAGCTAAAGGATCTAGTTGTGATATTTGTGTGATTCGTTCCAGGTGAGTTTCATGATGCCCCCTTTTAAATGTTTTATGTTTTGGGCTAGCATACACACTTTTTGACAATTTTAGCCTTTTGAGCCGTTTGGATGACATTACATAGTTTATGTTAATTTTCTTTACTATCGATGTGTGTGTTTTTGTTAAGCCATGACCGGGTCAAAGAGATGTATAAAATTCCTTAATTTCCCGGTTCGGGGTTAAGGTGAGGAGTCTGTGGCAGGAAGATTGTCCTTGGCGCTAAAGTATGTTTAAAAATCCCCAAACAATTTACCTGTCCTTGGGGTGAAGTTTATTCGGGTCCTTAACCTTGTGTTAGGACTTGAGAGGATGTGACCCGTGATACGTGCTTGACTGAGGGAAATTATTTATGTATTGAAGTTATTTGTGTGTTTTATAATGAAGTCGTATGTTGATGTTTTGATCGTCCTTTGATATCTTTCAATTACAAAAGCATGAACTCACTCAGCTCAAGTTGACTTTGTGTGTATGATAGATTGATTGTAGGTTGGATGTTGATGGGATTGCTGCTTGGAGTTGCTCAAGACTACCCGAGATATCGAGGCAGTTCTAGTCGAAGCCCTTTACTATTTTTAATAATTAAGACAACTATGAATTACTTTTCTGGTCTTAAAAAAAATGTTTGGATGTTTCATTAACTTTTCCGCTGCAAGGATACTATGTATTGGATTTTTAAATTACGTGAAACTGATATATCTTTTAAAAATTTAATTTGCATGGAATGATGATCAACTGTAGGACTCCTGGGTTTTGGGGTCTTACCGATGGTGCCAGGTCCCGCGAGGATGCCGGGCCCCTAATGGGGTGGAGTGTGACATCCCACATTGTTTGGGAAGGTGAACTAAGCCTTTTTTATAAGGAGGTGGATAACTTTCCCATTATAACGTGTTTTAGGCGCTTAATGCTAGTGGATGAGAGGTGAATTTCACAGTTAAGCGTGCTTAGGTGGGAGTAGTATGAGGATGGGTGACCACCTGGGTAACCAAAAGCAAATTCGTGATGCGATAGTGATACGTCCCTGCCAAAGCGAACAATATTATGATGCGGTGGTAGCTGGGATGTTACTTGCATATCAAAGGATAACAAGTCTTCTCAAGAATACTTTGGACTTTTGAAGTATTGTCGACTAAACTCTACTTTCGAGTATAATTGAGTGAATATGACTGAAAATTGTTATTTCTTAAGTTTTCTAAGTCTAATCGAGTAAGATTAGTAAGTGTAAGGTATTCGAGTAAGGTTGACATACTAGAAATATTTCTATGATTATCATTTTTGGATTATTTATTGATTCCGAGTAAGGTTGCCTATTTGATGAATTATACTTGATTATTTAACTTGTGACTTAGTTCTCGAGCAATCTTGTATATTCGAGTAAGCTTCCTTCATTTTATCAACTTAGTTTATTTTTAATTATTTTAAAATACCGGAGCACACTCTGGGTTCGAGCAAGCTTCTGTAAATATATTCTATCGAGCAAGCTTTATACTGGTAATTTTAAAATTGAGTTTTTGGTAGTATTCATGCGCAAAATGACAAAATTCATTTAAATGCCACTTTCAAATTTGCAAAAGGTACACTATAAAAGGGGGACTTAGCAAAACTTTTCATTTCACCTTTTTCCCTCTTTCTTAATTGCATTATTTACCATTTGCTCGCTATCCAGAATACCAACCGTTCGCTTATTAATCCTAACCTAAAATTTGTCAGACAACTAAATCCGACTTGGTAAGATTCAATTGAATGTTTTCCGACACTCATTGTACGTATTTATGGCCTTAATTTTATTATCACTAGCATCTCTGTTTCATGTGTAGGTTATCATTTTGTCAAAGAACAGGTTCTTAAAGAATAACTTTCATTTCTTCTTCAATATATGACCTATTACATGATAAAGTTGTGAAATTTAATGACTAATCTTCACTTTGAATGTGTTTTTGTCTATGATTGTGCAGATATGGAATACCCATTTAAGAAGCACAACATGTGTGCTCTTCTCCAAGTCACTGATGACAATAGACCAGTTGAGCTAATGATACGATGGATGCAGCCGTTAAATCTTTGTTTATCTTTGACCAAAAGCCCGACTATATATATAAATCACCAACTTAATTTTTGGAACTCTGCTGAGTTGGAGGACAATATAAATGGTAGGCGGATAGAGGCTACCATTGATGGGTATGAATTGATCATAACTGAACAATTGATAAGGGCCAACTTGCAATTAAACGATGAAGTTGACGCCCCAATTCATTTCTCTACCAACAGACTGCTGAGAATATTTCAGGAAACGATGGGCTATCAAGGAGATGCCCATGAATGACAATTCAAGAAGGGCATGTTTCTGAATCTATATAGATTTTTAATCCATCATATCATACAACGATTCACACCAAGAAAAGGTAGCTGGACTATCATGAGCAGAGATATCGCCAATGCCACTGTGGCTGTCATTTATAATCAACCATTTAATTTTTCAAAATTGATATTTGACGGATTGGTTTCAAATTTGAGAAAGGCATACACGGATAGATTTTGGTTTATCCCAGATTCTTGAAGATTATCTTCAATAGAGTAATCCCTGATTTACCAACCTTGGGAACAACTCATGCATTACAAGATCCTAATGTTTACAGAAGGATAGCAAGGTTGGTAGCCACTAGCAATTTTAATCCGGAAATTGAATTTGATATACTCCCGTGGCTGATTAATCATGATTTGGAGATTATGGCGGTTCCAGAATCACCAAGGGTGACTTCTGTGGAGGAAGAGAGTGAAGATGAAGAAGAGTCAGATTCTGATGATGATGTTGATGATGGAGGAGATGGCAATGATAATGACAATAATGATGATGGTAATGATGGTGATGGAGTTCATGTGGTTATGGAAGAAAATCATGGAGAAGATGCTGTGGCACAGGGGGGAGAATTTAAACTAACCCATACCTACACCACCTATCTCACCTGAAAACCAACCCTTGAACCAAGACCTATCACCACCCAACACCAAGACAATGAACCATACATCCCATCCCCACCAACTTCACCACATACACAATCTCAAACCCAACACTAAGACAAAACCCAAACACAAACCCAATCACCAAAGCCAAACCCAAACCCAAAGCTTAAACCAACCTTTAAGCCAAACCCAAGTTCAGCCTATACATGAACCATACATTCTTGAATATGTACCAGCCCACCTAATAAACAAGCCAAACACACCATATCAATCCCCAACCCATTCACAAACAAATGACCAACCACATATTCCAACTTTCCAAATCATACATACCCACACACCTACCATTAGAACCATAAACCCATTACGCTCAACAAGTATAAACATTCTAGAAAGCCCACCCCATGAACCCATCCAACCTCAAACTAATATTTCTGACACATTCCCAATTTCACCTATCGTCCCCCTTCCCCTGATGCCCAATTTAGATTATTCGACAGACACATGGATGTTTTAATTGAAAATGTTAATTTGAAAAGGGAGAATGAGGAGCTGAGGAAAACAAATGCTGATCTTGAATCACAATTTGCACAGGCCCTAACACAGATTCAACCACCCCTGGCCACTGAAGTTGCGAAGACTCAGCTGTACCAAAACAGGGGGAGAATTCACCTATTGCAAATGTGACTGATGATGTATTGAAAAATTTGTGTGAAGCTTATGATAGTGACGCGGAGGAGGAGGATGAGGCAGAGAATGATGTTGATGTATACGAAGTTGATGTAACTGAAGAAATGTTTCAAGATTATGATAAAAATAATGAGGTGGTAGAGAAGGTTATGAGAGATGAGATTGAGAAGGAGGTTGAAAATGAAGTAAATGAAGCTGAAGGCGAAGATGATTTGTGTTAACTGAAGCAATTTAGATTATTCGACAGACACATGGATGTTTTAATTGAAAATGTTAATTTGAAAAGGGAGAATGAGGAGTTGAGGAAAACAAATGCTGATCTTGAATCACAATTTGCATAGGCCCTAACACAGATTCAACCACCCCTGGTCACTGAAGTTGAGAAGACCTCAACTGTACCAAAACAGGGGGAGAATTCACCTATTGCAAATGTGACTGATGATGTATTGAAAAATTTGTGTGAAGCTTATGATAGTGACGTGGAGGAGGAGGTTGAGGCAGGGAATGATGTTGATGGATACGAAGTTGATGTAACTGAAGAAATGTTTCAAGATTATGATATAAATAATGAGGTGGTAGAGAAGGTTATGAGAGATGAGATTGAGAAAGAGGTTGAAAATGAAGTAAATGAAGCTGAAAGAGAAGATGATATTGTGTTGACTGAAGCAATTGCAACTGAGGCTGTAATGACTGATGTGATAGATAAGGAGGGAAGTGGCACTGAGGAGGTTGTAATATCAGGAGAGACTGCAGTACTGACAGATAAAACTACTGAGATGGATGAAAAAGATATTGATGTAACTCTGAGCTCAAGAAGGTGGATGAGAAGCTATAAGATTTGTTTGCTGAAATTGACAATTTTCCCGACGAACCATCTGTTGTGAGGGAAATTGGTCCATCCAAGCCCTTGACTATGGATAAGGAGAAAAGGAGGCTGAAAGGTAAATCCATAGCTGAAACTGAAGGGCAACTACAACCATTGGAACCAAACAAAGTTAAATCAAGTGATGAAGTGTTGATGATTAATGAATCTGCCAAACAAGCTATTAAAAGGCATGATGAAATTGTGGGAGAATGGATTCAAATAGAAATGATCTTTAGGTTCTTAACTAATAAAGAAATTGAAGATAAGAGAATTTTTATGGAAGAGGCTGAATTGAGAAAGAACCTTGATGAAAATAAGGGGGAGTTGGAACATGAAGTGATTGAAGGCTTGTTAAAACTACGATAGATTGAAGAAGTTGACAATTCTCTGGCTCTTGTCATTTATAATTCAAACAAGCTGAAACTAATAAGCCTGAATCAGAACAAACCATTCCTACCACTGCAGAGCCTGACATTGGAAATGTTGATAGGAAAGTGATTCCGGATGAATATGATGCAAAAACAGTGACTCGGATATTGGCTAAAGAATGAAATGAGCAGATTATGGAGGATATAAAAGAAAATTCAGAAATGTTGGAGGAGGAATATTCGAACAAATATGCCCAGAAGTATGCGAGAAAGAGAAAGAGGCAAGGAAAGGATGAAAGTTCTGATGAACCCATTCCTAAGAAGAAGAGTACAATAAATGATGTGCCTTTACAATCAGTTAAGCCTGTGAATGTTGATGATGAGGTTCCCAAAGTGGATGAACCTAAAATTGATGCTCTTAAGAATCTCTCTGAAGATGATGATGATGATACAGCTGATTCCCCACATGTGGATATGACTGATGCCCACAGAGAAAAAATTCAGATCATGATGGATAAAGCTATGAAGGTAGATCCAAAGATCATTGGACTGATGAATCATGGATACAAGTTTGAAACCCTGGCTCCAAATGACTGATGAGGAGTTGCAGGAACTAATTGATGAAGAAGTGAAGGATCTGAAAAAGAAGAAGGAAAAGAGAAACAAGGATACTCAAAAGTTTCCTTGCTTACCTAAGACTTCATGGTTTCTCAAAAAAGCAGATGAGTCACACGGAATTTGAAGAACTGGAGATTGCCTACAAGATGGAAATAGAAAGTGTTAAGAAAGAGGAATTCGAAAGAATGAAGAAGAAGGCAACTGATCAACAATACAAGATTGAAAAACTCTACAATAAGTATGGTGGAAAATGCAAAAACTTAACTGATCATGGTATGGATATAGATGATGTGGATAAATTGAGCAAGAAGGAAGTTGAAGACCAGTTTATGAATGTCTCAAGAAAAATTCTTTCTGAAACTTCCTCCACCAAAAAGAAACCAAGATTGATCACTTTAGCTGAAAAAGAAAAGAAAGCATGGGAGGATGAGCAAGTGAAACTTTTAGAATGACTAATGTCTGCAAGGGGTGAGGGGGAGAAGATAAAGAGTATGAGCAGGAGTGAAAATTATCCTTTTATGAGTCTGAGAAGGCAAAACTTAATGAGGCAAAGGGAGGATGAGCAAGTGAAACTTTTAGAAAGACTAATGTCTGCAAGGGGTGAGGGGGAGAAGACAAAAGAGTATGAGCAGAAGTGAAAAATTATCCTTTTATGAGTCTGAGAAGGCAAAACTTAATGAGGCAAAGGGCGAGTCAAAGTACTCTCAGACTCCTCACCCATTGATTCTACCTCAACCAGTTATTGTGAAAGAGGAGCCTCGTGAGCCTGCTCAGCCCTGGGATGATGAAAACAAAATCAAGACCTTGAAAGGTTTGATGTTGAGCAAGGATATGGATGAGGGGGTATTTTGACAATCTTGGAAAAGGCCAATTGAAAGAATTATTTTACTCTGAGAAGGAAGATTTGGAAAAAATGGAGGCTGAGGAAAGGAGATTGTCGCAGTTCCAGTATAGACCAAAGGGAGAACCTATTCAAAGTCAAAGATCTGTCCTTGTTGGTACAAATGATGATGAAGTAATGGGGATGATTACAACAATGGCCAAGGAAGGTGAAAACTATCTGAAGCTGGTCATGATGCCGAAAGAACAAATCATTGAGATGTTTGAAAAATCTGGGCATGTGAGAAGACCAATTCCCAAAAGGAATATACACCAAGGTCTTCCACTGTAAGTGTTCCAATACCAACCACCAGAGCCTCACATCATAGACAACAAAGGTCACCAACTGAAGTGGACCTACCAAAGAGGCTGTATTTTGATGCAAGAACCGAATCAATGAAAGTAATAATGAACAGTGGTGAGTTGAGGCCAATTGTATTCAAAGATGATTTTCTGGACTTTAAAAAGGACAATTGGAAGAAATGGCAACTCTTAGCTTGTATGATTACGAAGCCATACAAAGCTTTGCACGAAAACAACAAAATGAACTTTCCAAACATTTAAGAGATTAATCAAGAAAGGGGTTTCCTATGCTGAATAAGAAAAGGAAGTTGGAACTCTCTGAGTCTGAAAGAAGAAAAAGGCAGAGAAGGATGATGGATATTAGGCTTACTGAAGCTTCATACAACAAGAAGACCAAGTACTCCAATCCTCTGGCCAACTTAAAGGAGTGCTTGAGCATGAGGCGGTAGATGACCAGGCCAAATCACGAAGTCAAAAAGAATGGAAGGATTACTAATATTATATTCGAATCACATGATCAATCTTTCATTCTTAGAAACTCGGATGGACTGTCCCTGGGAATCATACAACACGACACTGATCTTGAATTTCTTCATGTGGAGGATTTGGAGGATATAATCTAATGGACTCTGCCCTCCCAACATCCACAACATAGGGAGATATTCTTATTCAAGGAAAAGGTCGCAACAGTCAGACTTGACAGAAGTAGAGAGGCATCAAGTTCAAGACGATGACGACTCTTCTTTTAGTTTAAGTTTAATTTGTAATGTCCTAGTGACGTATTTCCATTTTGTAATTTTTCATTAAGTTATGTAATTTTGCTTTATGAAAGATTTGATGTGTATTTTGAAAAGTGTATGTAATCCATTAGGTGTTTCGGTGCAGCTAAGTGTGTTCCAATCTAGGAGGAGATTGTTGGGAATGAATTATGACCAAGGAAGATTGGAATCCTCTCAACCTCTTCATAAAATGACTAATATTGTTCACAGAGATATGCCTTTTTATACTATGATTTGTCCAACTCGCCCTTGTAGTTAAACCCCTGGAATAAGGCTCTAATCAACTCTGTTTCGAACTCGCAACGGTTATCTATGGTATCTAGAAAACGTAGTACCTTGCGTATCACGTCCACATAAATCACTATTCTCTTGTTCAGAATCTCGGCTTCGTTATGCTTCTCGGCATCAACAAATTTAGCAGAATTCCAGAATGGACGGATAATGGTAAAATGTATCGGAACGTCAGCAGAGATAGCATAGTATATCCTTGATCGCGAATGAAAGCAATCATATCTCAAATAGATCTCTACCCACAAATTCATCATGCAAAAAAGCACATATATTGTGTTTCTTGTTGTATGGCAGTTCAACAACCTGAATCTCCGCAACATCTTGTACTTGTTGAGGTGCATCTTGTAATTGAGGTTCCTGTTGTACTTGATCTATTGGATTCTTTTGAGCTGGAGCATCAACGTGCTTTTCATCTGCCATTTCTATGGAAAACCGAGCATTAGAATATGATCACAATACATTAAAATCATACTATTTCACCAAACACTTATTGAAATCATACAATCTGTTTAAATTTCCAATTCTCATTCGCTATCCATTCGTTATATATTTTAAGTAACGAATGGCTCCATTCGTTAACTATATCATTTAACGAATGACCTCACTCGTTAAGAAGAGATTAACGAATGAACACTTTCGTCATAGATATATACGAATGACCTTATTCGTTATAGAAGTACCTGAATGGTATCATTCGTTATAAATCAATACGAATAGTACTCCCATTCATAATACGTAACAAATGTGAATAGACGAATAGGTAATTTGACTCCATAAAGTCAAGGTCAAAATCAGGATGAACACTTGATAGGCAAACATGTAGTTTGAAATTTATTAAGCTTAATACATCATGATTCAACCTAAAACTTATATCATTAGGATCGGATTAATGTCAATAGTTAAACTTAAGCATCTAATTGATTAAATGTGACCATTTAAATCATCAATTAAGATCCGTTAAGTTCATGACCAAATTAACCTATAAGTTGTTGATAAAAAACGATGAATCATACATCGTTGAACTCGTAAATACCTTTTGATCAATGATCAATCAACAAATACTCGATTTAGTGAAGTATGGATTTTTAGAAAAATTGGGCAGAGTCTCTCTTTGTATTTTGCTCTTTTGAATGTTTGCAAATATGTAAGAATGGGGTCCATTCGTTCAATCTGGTCTTTTATATGTTACAAAATTTGCTCACAATCCAAGGTGAATGAATGAGTACATTCGTTAGGGTTGAACTAACGAATAAGCACCCATTCGTTGATTCGTTCCTTAATAAAATTAACCGAATCAACTTATACATTATAATATAACGAATAACCATCTATTCATTAGCCATTTGTTATCCATACATAGCGATTGATATTCATTCGTTAGCAGATCAGCGGAAGCGAATGTCTTAATAACGAATGGATTCCATTCGTTATCAATTACGCAGCGAATGACAATCAGTCATTATCTACGTTCAAAGAATGTGTTCACATTCGTTTCCACAGTGTAATGAATGGGATGGTTTTAATAAAAATGAAAATGTCAGGTCCCCGATTTCAGCTGGATCTTACTCAAATCATGTCATAACTCACACAAATAGATGTGTCGACAAGGGAGTTAATGACGGGTTGCTATATTTAGAAAGATTACCGTTTGTTAAAGACGGAATCAATAACAAAAAGGGTAGTTGCAATTAATAATCAAATGTAACTAACACACTCAGGATTCACTCAAAAGATTTCCATTTATATAATATTCATCATACAAAGGGTAATCGATTTAGGGTTTCTTGAGGGAAAGTTTATCCGTACTATTCTAAGACAGCCGTCACACTCAATAATATTCTCTCTGAATTAATGAATCTATCTGCCTTAGGAGGCGTGCCCTAAATTATTTCTTTTATAGGTCTGACACCTCCTTTACAACTGTCATTCCTTCTAGAAACCCCCAACGTAAATACATATTCAAATTACATAATCAGAAATATTCTAAGTGTAAAACAAGTCTTCCGGGTAGGCTCTGAAACAATCTTCATTTTTCGAGTAGGCTGTGTACTCTGCCATCCTTCAGGACTTGGTAACATAGAAGTGTGCCCGGGATCAGTTTCTGGGTAGAGTTTACTTGAAGAGTGTTTTACCAAGTAAAATACTCACTGGGTAGACTTCAATCTTCCTGACTTTGCCCGACAAACCCTTACGAGCAACCTTGTTCTTCGATGGTCCATTCAACTCTTTGCTAGAAAATAACTTATTAGCAAAGTGTACTCGTTATAGCACTGTTCCTTGCTTTAGTTGAACCTTGCATGATATTACTTAAAGATATTCCATTAAATCATCAAGCTTGCTTGGACCACTATTATTAATGAAATACTTTGCCCGGTCTTCCAATCACTTGGTTTCATGGGCTAGGTTAGCCAAAAGCTTACTCGGGAGTGAACTTTACTTGGCTTTGAAGAACAAACTTGCTTGATAAAGTGAACCTTGTCCGGATCTACATAAACTAGTGAACCTTACCCGGCAATGCACTAATTTGCAAACCCTGCTCAGATATCCACTAAAGAAGACTTCTTGAAGATAACCTTGCCCGATAGACAAAATATCGTACCCGACTAAGTAAAAAGCTTGCTCGGAGGTCTAAGGTGTGCCCCGATTCATACTTAGCGAATTCTGAGGAGGTTGAGAAGATTCCAATCTTCCATATGTCTTTTAGAACAAATCTTTGACTAAACAAACTCCCCCTTAGGTCAATTGTTTGACTCAACAATCTCCCCCTAGATTGGAACACCTCAGCTGACCCAAAACATGTCTATGGTTACTTACACTTAGTCAAAATACAAATCAAGTCAAAATCAAAGTACATATTCATAGCATAAACAAGTTACATTCTCAAAATTCTGTCCGAAGACATTACATGACAAAGCTTAATCTAGAATAGTTTCATCATTTAAGCAGTTTTCAATTACTTCTTGTGGGACTTCCTTCTGATTTTCATTTTTTGATTCATCCCTTATTTTCTTCTCATCTTCGAATAGTTTCATTAAGCTTTCTTGTTCCTCAAACTCTTTATCAGACATCATTTGATTCAGAAATTCTCTGTCATAAATTTCTGTCATTCTTTGCACATAGACTCTTTCAGCTTCTACTTCAGATTCATCCATATCTGAGTCCATTGTATTCTCTTGAATATTGAATGTCTGAATTATATCATCCTCTAGAGCAATTTCTTTCCCTTTTAGTTTCTTTCTTTCCTCAAGTTCTTTCTTTTCATCTTCTGGAACTTTATCAGTTTCATCATCTGAACTGTTCCCTTCATAAATAGAAAGAAGCTTGAAAGAAGCTTCAGCGAATTCTCCCCCTGACTCGGTGATTTCTCCCCCTGTTTTGGGGCAACTGAGGTCTTCTCAACCTCAGACATTAGGGTTTGAACTCTTTGTAGAGCCTTTTTCAGTTCTTTAGAAAGATGATGTTTGTAGGAATTTGAATTACTTGGAGTTGGATCCATTTCTGATTCTCTGTTAAGCAATGAACACACAATTGTCAGCTAGATCTCTACGTAAGTGTATTCAAGAGACAAATAAAGATTAAGGCATAAAGAAGATTTCGATTCAAACCGTTGTCTTGAATGATATTGAAATCAAACAGAAAAGTGAGTTACTCTTGAAATGTGAAGTTTCAATTTTGAATAACATATGCAGGTCTCCTTTTAATGAGAGTTAAGACAGATGTAAAGTACATCTCTCCAAATTTTATCAGAAAAATTGTAGATAAAGTTCTTTTGATTCTACATTTTTCTTTTGCACGCCAGGTAAAGTGAGAAACTTAAAAAGTGTTTTGTCTTTTAGCTCATAAATTCCTTATCTATTTAAGGAATGGTTGCTTTGGAATATGTCCAGAAATGGTAAAGTATTTAAAGATAAGGTAAATTGTTTTATTATCACCAAAGTTTCAAAGCTTATTAAAACAGTTAAGATCCCCAAAATAATTTTCATCTAATGTAACTCCTTTACTCATAAAAATTAAGATGTCAAACCTTGCTTGGTCAAGCTAAGTAATTTAAAGTCAAGACATTATGAACAAAGCTTACCCGAAATACCAGATTTCTTGAGAAATTAATCACAAGGCAAGTAATCTAGTATAAAATATCAAATAAACATCCTTACTAGGAATCAATTAAGATCCCCATAAAAGTTTCTCAAATGTAAATTAAATAACTCAATCTAGCATAAACCCTAACAGAATAAGAAACATATTCAATCAAGCATACTTGGTTGCACAGTGTGCCCGAGAAACCTTCACAATGTTTAATGTGCCCGAACAACCTTATTATGCAAAGTATACCCGAATAACCTTCCTAGAGTACAACGTGTGCCCGGAAAAGAACTCTAGCATACCGTGTACTTGGAAAGTCAAGTTTTGAAATTACCAAGTATATTGAGGGAACAAAAGTGTACCCGAAATATAAAGTGTACCCGTAAAACAAAGTTTGCCTGAAAACACTTGTAATTTCAAAGAAAACATATTCACACAAAGCACAGAGCTTACTCGGTGTACTAACCTAAGTTTGCATGGAACAATCAGCATATAAAATGCAAAGCTTGCTTGGAACAAGAATTTCTTGTTAAAAGCTAGCTATAATGCATATTCATCTCAAGACTTCAAGCTTGCTCAGGAAACCAGGAAAGTGTAAACACTTCAAAGCATGCCCGAAAATCATAAACTTAGCCAAAAATGACTAAGCTTGCTCGGAAAGGTCATAAAGTATCAAACCTTACCCGAAAATACATATACAAACATATTTAACTGTTTTGTGCCCGGAAAGGTTATAGAACATCAAACCTTACCCGAACTGACATATTCAACCTATTAAAGGCAAAATGCAACACTTTTTGACTTAAAACAACTTGTCAAAAATATATTTTCATTAAAGATCATAGTTTAAGAGCAAATGGTGCATTTAGAGATCAAATTTCAGTTGTATTTCTCTTCAAAACAGTTTCTTTAATTTTCTGAAAAGATCTCAAGAATGGGATCATATTGACTAAGTAGCTTTCTCAATACTTCATTCTCAGCATTATTATGACAACATAGATAGGTTAACAGCAGGTATAAACTTAGCATGAATTTCATCTCTTTGGTGATATTATTAAGGTTCATTTAGTAGCATAATGCATTAATGGTCAACAATGTGCTATGATGTCTCATATCTCTTCTCAAAGCTTATTTGGCTTTCCCCAGATCACCCCAATTTGACTCCAACTTCCTGCATTTGGTCAAAAATTGTTTTTGTATGACAGAACTTATTGGATCTTTTTGTATTTTTGATTTTCAAACATATATAGAGGTTGAACATTGGACTTACTGTTAAATAACAGGCATTTCATTCAAGATGAGACAGATTTTGTCAACATCTTTGTAGTTCTTGTTGTAACCCTCTTGTTTGATAAAATATTTAAAACACTTATCAACTGTTGGTTGATTTATTTTAATTCTTCCCATTGTTTTTGATATTTTCTCAATTTTTTTTCTCAAAACATGTTCTTTGTCATATTTAAAGATGCTTCATTTTTTTGGTTGACCAAATAACAACAAGCTTGTGTATGACTGGGTAATCATTTTTCTGCCTATCATTTGGAGAGATTTATCTTGAGACATGCAAAGACAACTATGTATCTCCACATAAAGATTAGCATGTTCATTATGTTTATATCACCTTAGATTTTACATCATCATGAGAAAGCAACCATACATGTTAATGACTATACTAAGGTCCTTTTATCCTATTAAATCCATATGATTTGCTAAGCAGTCAATGTACTATCATTTACCATTTAAACACTGTTTAATATTCAATCACCCCAATTTCTCTTCATTGGCAGGTAAATGGCTATCCTGTTTGACCAAAAGTGGTTAACAAGACCAAACATACATGTGAATATATGTCCTTTCAAAGTCAGAGCTATTGACATAGTTTTAAGTGAAGGAATAGGAAACAAGTTATAATTACCCCAAATGCATTCAGTTTTAAGGTCAATGGCTATCCTTTGAATCTGTAGAGATTCTAGGACCAAATATACACAAGTGCATGTCCTTCCAACTGGGCAAATGACTCAGTTTTCAGCAAAAATAACTACTTGAGTCTTTTCTTTAAAAATCCTACTTTTAAGCTTCTTTAAAGCTTGAACTGAATAATCTTATCATATCTCTGCACCATTGATCAACTTGCTCAAGTTTTGACCAAAATAAAGTATTTATGCAAAATTCATTAGAAAAATTCATTTTATCATTTAATTTTGACATAAGACTCATTTTGACACAAACAGTTGTCACACATAATCAAATCTTAATCAAACATAATGTCATCAAGATAAGCAGACAGTATTAACATTCAAGGTCTATCCTATCCTAATAACATCAAATGATCAGATAAAGAACATATTCAAGCAATTAAGCAATGATGTCAGATAAGCTTACATTAACAAGTAATTCATAACAAGAACACTTATCCTAACATAACACACGCACATTAACTGATAAACATGCAAACATATCAATCAAATCAATCATGTCAAATATTTGCACACATAATCAGTTAAAGCACATAACAGTTAACATATTAAGCAACATAATCAAGCATATTCACTAAACATTCAGTATGTGTGACCTCTAACAAAATAATCAGTTAGCACATAGAGGTACACAACTAGGCACACATCCTTAATCAGATCTCATCAGATTTGATCATTCCCAGGGCTTTCAGAAGAAAGTTAAACCTGGTTCTGTCAAGTGGTTTGGTGAATAGGTCAGCCAAATTGTCACTGGTATCAACTCTTTGCATTTCAATCAATCTTTTTTCACTGCAAAATCTTATGATGTGATGTCTGATTTCAATGTGCTTAGTTTTAGAATGTTGAACTGGATTCTTAACAGTAAAATATGCAGCAGTATTGTCAATAAGAATAGGGGTGTTCAGAAAATTCAAACCATAGTCCAGCATCTGATTTTGAATCCATATAACTTGTGCAAAGCAGGCAGATGCAACAATGTATTCAGCTTCTGCAGTGGAGATTGAGACAGTAGTCTGCTTTTTGCATTGCCATGACACTAGCCTTTCACCCAAAAATTGACATCCTCCTGAGGTTGACTTTTTGCTCATGTTACAGCCATCATATTCACTGTCTGTGTAGGCAATCAGATCAAAATTTTTATTCTTTGGATACCATTTTCAAGAGTGTCTTGTCAATGGCTCCTCTTTTAAAACCATTTTCAAGAAGATGGTTTGACAGCTCATCATACCAGTTATAGGAGCTTAATGCAATCCATATAGGGTTTTGTTCAACTTATACACCCTGTTTGGATACAAAGGATCCTCAAAACCTGGAGGTTGAGCTACATACACCTCTTCATCAGTGTTTCCATTTAGGAATGCAAGCTTAACATCAAGCTGGAACACCTTAATATTCTTTGAGGCAGCATATGCAAGAAAGATCCTGATAGCTTCAAGTCTTGCAACAGGTGCAAAGACTTCCTCAAAGTCTATTCTTTCTTCTTGAAGACATCCGAGTGCCACAAGTCTAGCTTTATTCTTAATCACCAAACCCCTCTCATCCCTTTTGTTTCTAAAAACCCATTTGGTTCCTATTGCATATCTGTCTATTGGCCTATCTACAAGATCCCACACATGTAGGTCTCTGAACTGTGCCAGTTCCTCCTGCATTGCTTCCACCCAACTATTGTCTTTTAGTGCTTGAGCAATGTTCCTTGGCTCTATTTGGGATAGGAAACAGGAGTAAAGACAGATGCTTGCAATCTCAGAATGGCTTCTTGTTACTCTTTCATGTAAATCTCCAATGATGTTTACAGAAGGATGATTCTTTTCTACATAAGGAGTTTGTACAATCATATCTGTAGACACATTTGTGTCAAGATTTGTTTCATTGAGATCTGGTTCTTCAATGATCAAATCAGTTTCTACATCATGAAATTCTGGTGCTTCTTCATTATTTTGTCCTGAAGTAGATGCACCATTATTTTCTAAATTCAGTCTTTGAAATAGATCTTGAAATCTTGCAGTAGATGCAGCTTCTTCTTCACTTGCTTGGTTGCTTGTGTTTCCCTCATTCTGAAGTTCATCATTCTGTACTTCTTGAATGTCTTGATTAATTTTAGGATGATCATGTTCAGGACTGTGATTGTTTTCTTGATTATTCTCTTGATCTTGTTCAACCACATCACTTGAGGATTTCTTTACAAAAGTATATTCCTTTTCTTTTCTAGCAACCTTTTTCCATAATTCTTCCAAGTCCAGTGTTTTCTTCTTTTTTCTCTTCAATTACACTGGTCTTGTAGTAAGATTCATCAAAGTCTTCAGGATAAATCTTGCAGGACCTTATCAACTTTTCATGATCAAACAGCCATGCTGCACCATCAACTGTATTGAATTGATTCTCATTAAAGATGATGTCAGATGATTCTATAAAACTCAAATGGTCTTTCACATATACTCTGTATGCTTTTGAGTGTGTAGAATATCCAGAAAAGAAACAATCTAGGGATTTTGTTTGAAACTTGTTCAAATAGTCCCTTGTGTTCAGAAGAAAACATTTGCATCCATAGGGCTTGAAAAACTTGATATAAGGCTTTCTGTTGTGGAATATTTCATATGGAGTTTTGTTATGTCTTTTGTTGACAAGTACCCTGTTCTGAACATAGCAGGCAGTATTAATGGCTTCAGCCCAAAAAGTAACAGGTAAATTAGCATCTGCTAACATGGTTCTTGCAGCTTCAATTAAAGTTCTATTCCTTCTTTCCGCTACACCATTTTGTTCAGGAGTTCTAGGAGCTGAGA
This sequence comes from Bidens hawaiensis, assembly GCF_021521415.1. NCBI lineage: Eukaryota > Viridiplantae > Streptophyta > Magnoliopsida > Asterales > Asteraceae > Bidens > Bidens hawaiensis. The sequence continues at coordinate 35,412 of NW_027491858.1, read as the reverse complement.
ATTGTTGAATGATTCCTTTTGCTATACAAAATTCTTGCATAACTCCATTCTTGAACTCAGTACCATTGTCACTTCTCATCATTTTAACCTTTTTATTCAATTTGTTCTCAATCATTGTTACACAACCCTGAATTAACTCTGCAGTCTCATCCTTGGTACTTACTTAGGAAATAAACCCAAGTATATCTTGAATAGTCATCAATGATCACAAGACAGTATCTTTTCTTTCCTATACTTGGCACACTTACAGGACCAAAAAGATCCATGTGAAGTAATTCAAGTACTTGATCAATTGAGTTGATGAGTTTTGGCTTATGAGTAGATCTGTGTTGTTTTCCTTTTTGGCATGAACTACAATGATCTTCCAATTTGAACTCTCTTGTAGGTAAGCCTATTACATGCTCACCTTTGACAAGTCTATTCATGTTCTTTAAGTTCACATGACAAAGTTTCCTATGCCACAATTTCGACTCATTTTCAGTGGCTTTGGACACAAAACATGCACCCCCTCTTGAAACAGCTTCTTTCATATTCAATTCATATAAGTTGCCATTTTTTGGTGCCATCATCATAATCATTTCAGGTGGAATTACAAATTCAGGTTTTAGAATGAAATAGTGGAAATCATCAAAACTGACTTTGTATCCCTTATCACACATTTGTGAAATACTCAGTAGATTATACTGAAGACCTTCAACATGAAATACATTATCAAATGAAACTTTTCCATTTGTCAAGATTCCTTTCCCAACAATCTTTCCAACATTTTCATCACTTCCAAATGCTACAGGACCTTCAAACTTTTCTTCATAATTGACAAGAGATCTCTTGTCACAAGTCATGTGCTTAGAACAACCACTATGCATATACCATATGTCATTCAGAGGTGTGGGCTGTCCCTGCACAAAAGAAAGAGTTTGATTAGTTGAGTGATGAAGTGAAAGCTAGATCAACTTGCAGCTCATCAGATTCAATTTTAGAGGCAGTTTGGGAAGTGAGTGTTGTTGGCTCAGGATCTTCATGCGTGACTTCTATATTGTCTGAATTGTCTGTTTAATAACCACACTCTCTTGGGGTTTTAACAAATGAGGTTGAACTTAGACAGTCTTCTGATGCAGTGTCACACTCCTTCACCACATAGTCTTCCTTTTCAGAGTAGTCACTCACATCAGGAACTGTTTCAACCTTAGTTTCAGCCTTAGGTTTCCAAAGGAATCCTTCAGGTTCAAATCCATGTTTCATTAGAAACTTTTCATCACCAGTGAGTTCTGTTGGGTTCTTTCTAGGAAATGCACCTCTTTTTCTTGTCTTCTCACTGCTTGATGATCCTTGAGAACTATCAGATTTGATAGATTGAGTATCCTTTTTAGGGATGATTCTCAAGGGTTGAGAGTTCTGTTTGACATTTCTCTCATGCTTTACAGGAGATTTACTCCTTTGAGCATGCTTAGCCACATGTTTCTTGGCTTTCATTGATGGCTTTTGGCTTTCTTTCTTCAGAAATTCCTTTTCACAAGCTTTTCCCTTTCCCAGGTATTCATCATACTTTTGCTTGTACATAACAAAGTCTTGTCCATACTTTGTTTCATCTGGGACATGAAAAGGCTTGAATTTGAGTCTTTCATTACAAGAATCTGTATGATGACCATACTCATCACACTTCTTGCACCAAACCTTTCCTTTGTATTTCTCATGTTCCTTTTCTTTCTTGAATCTTTCACTTGGTCTGGGTTCTTTGACTCCAATGGTCTTCTGATTCTTCAGACTATCAAAGTTGATTTAGAAACACAATTTTTTGCATATTCAGTGGTTCTTCATCTTGATTCTCTCTATGTCTTGATTGTCTCTTCTCATATTCTTCCATTGTTTCCATTTCTCCAATATCAAGGACTTCATGATTAGAGAAAATAGGATAAACAGGGATAAAGTTTTCAACATCCACATTTTCTTTTACCCTATTTTTGTTGTTCTACTTTATCTTTTCCAATACTTCTTGGCTTGGAGGCCTTACAGCATTGTAATTTACCTTCTTCTTTTCACATATGTCAAAGGACACATGCTCTCTCTTTAATCTTTCATTTTGTTTCTTCATTCTTGATGTGACAGGTGGATACATTGGAAGTTTGTCAATGGACTCTGGTGTCTTGTATTTTCTTCCTCTTTCAGCTGCTTTGATTTCCTCATCAGTGATTTGATCACTCAAGTCATCTTGATTCAAATCAATTGAGTCAAAGTCATCTTCAGAGACTTGAACTCCAATTGACTTTTCTTCTTTCAAATCTTTCTTCATAACAAACTCTCATTCTTCACTCACCTCAACATTCTTATACAAATCCACAAGTTCTTCTATGTCTTTTAAAACATCTTTGAATTGTTGTAGATATGCATTTCTTTTCTCTTTATCAACTTTTGGCATAAAGTTGTTGTTGAAAGGTGGTGGTACTGCTTTGTACTTGTCTTCTTCCTTAACTTGGTTTAAAATTCCACAGATGTTTCCAGTGGAAACCAAGTTCTTCAAGAATTCATTGTCAACTTGCAACTTAGTATTTTGCACCTTCTCTTCTAAAATCATTTTCTTCAACCCATCTATTTCAGTTGTGAACCTTTTCTGAGCTCTGTAACTGTTTACACAGTCTTCTTCCAAACTTTTCATCCTTTCTTCACTTATCAGTTCACTTGCCTCATATGCATTTATGATACTTTGTTTCTTAAAACACTCACTTTCCAGCTTGCCTACTTTCATTTTCAAATCATTGATAACTTCAGTTAAATCAATAGTAGAAACAGAATGTACCTGAGATGATGATCCAGTTTCTTTCTTAATTATGGCCTTGAATGCCACATTTGCTTTCTTGATATCATCTGCAATCTCTTCTTCATGATTGCTCCAATCAAAGTTACCTTTATGCTGTGTTGTTACAGCAACATTTCCTTGATTTCTGATCTGGTTTTGGTTGGCTGGAACAGTGTTGTTTGGAACATTTTATAGGTTTTGGTTGTTGTTTCTCTAAAAACCTTGATTCTGAGGCACTCCTTGATCATGATTGTGCTCATTTGAGGCTGAAAGTTGTTGAAGTTGGGATTATAGTTGTTGGGATTGTTGTTAAAGTTGTTGTTGTTGGGTCTCTGCTGATTCTGTTGATATTGAGGCTGCTGATTTCTTGGTTGGTTTTGAAATTGGTTCATTTGAAAGTTTCTTGGCATGTTACACTCTCTTGCAAAATGACCAGGCTGTTGACAATTATAGCAAATGGCTATTGACTAATCAAAACCAATTCTTTCATTAGGCCCTGATAGGAGTGACCTACCAGTCCTGTTATAAAGCCTCTTGCTTCTGAGAGCCAAAATGGCTGCTTGCCACTTCAAATCCATGTCCTCCTAATCATCAACATCTTTCTGCTCAAGATCATCTTGTACCACACTTGTGTGAATCAAATTCTTTGCAACAAATGCATTATATGATTCTGTAAACAATGAAAGCAAGGCCTATGCTTCATTGCCTTGACCATGTCCACCACTAGTATGAGGTACATTCCCACTTTCCATTGAGGCAGAATCAGTGTCATCAATCAATTGCACATTGAATCTTTGTTGTGCTACCACCAACAAAGGATTTTGGAGTGTCAGTACTATGCTCAACTGGTTCTTCAATAATAGGTATCTGCTGTTGATTCTTGGTGGTCAAATTACCCATAGGTGCAACCAATGCATTTGAAACATTGAAGCAGGGTCTTTCCTCAATCATCTCGTTCTCTATCATCTCTATCTCTGCAGCTTGAAGAAAGCATACTACATCATCCAATTTCAAGTCATTGAAGTTGTGCTTCTGAAGGATGAATTTGCAAGCAGTGTACCATTCCTTTGGCATAGAGTTGAGCAGCTTGGTATTCAGGTCAAAGTCGGTCATGACATAATCTGTGGTTTTGAGATCATTCACTATTGCTAAGAACCTTTCAAGAATAGATTTCAACCTTTCTCCTTCTTTATACTTAAATCTTTCTAGCTGCTGCTTCAATCTCTGCTTCTTGATGTTTTTGAGCTCAACATTTCCCTCAAACATTTCAAGTATTGCATCATACATTGCCTTGGCATTGGGATGATGTGCAACCTTGGTAAGTATTTTCCAAGACAGGCCTAGCTTTAACATAGCTAAAGCCTTGTCATCTACTTTTCTCATTCTTTCTTTCACAGCAGCAGTTGCAGCTGTGTTTGCACCTTCCTCTTCAGTGCCTTGTGGACCATTCTTGATGGAGTTCCACATATCAAAATCATTATAGCAAACGGCTGCTTCAAACTAGACTTTCCATTTTGTGAAATTTTCCTGTCCATACAGTCTAGGAATCTTGTTAGTAGACACTTCTTGTTCTTCGTAACAAGACATTTTGTGAAATCAAAAATAATTTCTTTGTAAAAACAGAGTTCAAAAATAATCAAATCTGAAAACCGGTTGTTCAGATCTGATGTGTTTGACGCGATTAGAACAAGATTTATATATAAAAATTAAAGCTTTAAACAGAATAAGGAAGAGAAAATACCAAATGATTGTAGATCTGGAAGAAAAATGAAGAACAAAGCTGCTGACGTCACTTTTCAATGGGACAGTTGTCTGCTTACGTCATCTTTCTTCAAATCTTCAATCAATAACAATCTTTCCAAAATAGCAGTAACAAGCTCTGATACCACTTGTCAGGTCCCCGATTTCAGCTGGATCTTACTCAAATCATGTCATAACTCACACAAATAGATGCGTTGACAAGGGAGTTAATGACAGGTTGCTATATTTAGAAAGATTACTGTATTTTTTTGGGTAAAGGGATTCACCCGGTTAAATGCATTCCACACAACCAAAAAAGTACAAGTAATATGACAGAGTGCCATATTAGTTCTCATGTATGACATGCCATACAAGAGTAAACAAACCCAAAACCACCAAACACTGGTAAACACAGCTAAAGCTTACACAAGAACCAAGGAAAAAACAAAACAAAAAACAAATCAACCATTATCATCAATTTGGTGGGAAACTCCCCGCGGAAAATGTCACACCCCGACTAGGCAGTTGCGGAAGCGTAATACGGGAATGTAACAGATAACACTGGTATCAACCACATTGTTTATAAAGAAAATTCAACCACTAGATTACATCATATTACATTTGTAGGTACTATGTTTACAAACTAGGTGAAAAACACATAACCGGTTTACGAGCTTCTTATACAGTATAAGATTAGCGTCTATTCACAGCTATTCAACTTTCTTCCTAACACCAAGCATGTAAGCAAATCATTCCACTTTTGCTTTACCTGAAAAGCATGTAAAACGGGTCAACTACGTCTAGTTGGTGAGTTTCAAGTTTCACGAGTTTCAATGAAATCAGTACACGAGTTCGTAAAGTTTACAGTGTGTATGTATATATGTCTGTGTATGATGTATTATACTAAGCCACAAGTGAAACCGAAACGAGCTAAAACACATGGCCTCCACTGCCCATGCACTCCCGTTGGCATTTAACAGCCAATTTGCCCCAAGTATGTACTATGTCTAACACCACATAGCAGTATGTAAAAATATAATGACAATGTGCAACTGGGTTTACATATGTTCCGGCATACCCCACCGGCTCTGTCAGTTGGGTTTGTCAAACCGATAGTACTATCCACACGTCACCGGCACGAAGTTAATCACTTGTGTTTGTGGGGACTTGTCAAGTGTTAGTACTTAGATAATCCACATCATCACACGTTTTCAAGTATAACAGTTTATGTAAACATGCTTTTCACCCCAAAAGTTCGTAAAACAGTTTAGAAAGTGGGGGTCGTGAAACTCACCTTATTGTAGTTTGCACAGAAATTACGTGTCAGATAGTCAAATGTCTCGTTTATAGCCTGATTCCTATAAACGGTATCGTATCGTTAATACTAGTACAGTGTTCAAGCTAAATCGGGCTGTATAGAAAATCTGGGTATAGCTGTTAGGTCCAGAACATGACCATAGTCTTAGATTGTGACGTTGTATACTATGAAATGTTTAAAACTGGATTTGGCTCAGTTTCACCGTTTTCCGAGCCTAGCTCAGTTGATCGTTTATACGTTTCGGGATTAGGTAAGATCATATAAAACTTAAGTAAATATATTGATTGATAAAATGATTTGATTTATAAAAGAACTTTAAGGTTTCGGTATCTGGTTTGACCGCAGGGTTCGTTTCCGTTTTCACACGGGTTTGATTATACAAAACGCGTACAATCCACCCGAATTGTCCGGAATTCTCGTAAAAAGTTCGTTTTTATCATTATCATTCAAAAATATGATATTTGACCACTTTTGACATTTTGACATACCAGTCAGTCCGTTAAACACAAAACTGCCGGTTTCGTTAAAACAATTATAATTTAAATCTTTAATAAATCATAACTAAATATGTAATTACATATAAATTATGTAAATTTTTGTAAAAATACATTAAGACATGGAGAATTTTATAAAAATATTTCCAGAAATTTTATGATTATTTATTTATTTATAAAAATTCATTTATTTGGTTATAATCATGTAATAAATGGCCCGTTTATATCAAACGACCTCCGAAAAATCCCATAATTTTTACCAATGGTCTCAATGTGACTACATAGCCCCTGCTAAATTCCCAGAACCTAACTCTTTTGACAAAATGCCTTTTTGTGCGTTTTTCGGCTGTTAAAACTCAATTAAACCATGGCTGCACAAACCATACTTAGACATTTCCAATGATTCCCAAAATTTACCAGTGATCTTACCATCCCATATCAAACTCCAAAACCAAGTTTCATAATTTTTCAATGTGTTTAGCTATTTTTCCCAAATAAACGCCCATAAACGGGAATAAATTCGCCAAATATTCTCCGTTTATCGAAAAATTACCAAATTTGAACAGGGACTCATTTATATGATCCCTAATGTCCCTGCAAATTTTCACAAGCTAACAACAAGCACGTCATAACCTAATACTAAACAGCCCCTAAACGAGTATTACGGGTTTACCTTGTCGGTTTTTGGTGAATTTTGCTAGCTTAAACGTCTTTCCGGGTCTCGGGTTTCAAACTCAGTATATCTACATATCATATAACATCAAACCAAGCATAAATCATCCATGTACCAGCCTTGATAATTAGGGTTTCGGTTTTAGGTTCAAACCGAACTTTCTAACCGTAAAAACGTTGTATTCATGTTCTAATCCGCGTTTTTGACCAAAAAAGTATATGTTCCAGGTTTGTATACATGTTTAACATCAAAACATAATTTTACTTGATTTTTAGGGTTTTTGGATGGTTAAACATGTTTAACACTAATCAAAACATGTTTATATGATAATCATATGGATCAATTCTTGCTAAAACTTATTAAAATTGAACCTTACCTTAAGGTTTTTTGGAAGGAGCTTGAAAGAACAGGTTGGGAGCTGCTCTGGACTTGAAAGTGTGTGATGTATTGAAATGAATAACAATGCTTAAGTTATAAGCTTTGTAAAAGAAAAACATGTGGGGTGCTTTGGGCTGTCCGATCGGAACTATTTGGGGCCCCTTAATGGGCTGTTTTGGCCCATTTAACTTTACACACAAGCCCAAACATGAAAAGCCCATTTCAAGTTTAGTTCGGGTTCGGTTTTTCGCAAGAAAATTAATTCGGGTATGAGAAATAACGCAAAAACGAGTGTTTTTCAGCTTATTCTTGTAAAATAAGAAAAACGTACTGACTCGTTGTAAAATTCCAAAATATTTTCACGGATGGCTTAGAACATGTCATATAAGTGTTTTGTAAATCTTTTTCGGCTTAACGGATGCTACAATGCTTGTTTTGACATTAACGATTGCGTTTAAGCTTATAGCGTATCGATAAACGAAACCTTTTTCGTTTAAAGAGTTTTAAACGTACCGAGGCCTAAATATCAATATGTTAGCCTCTATAACATATATATAACTCGTATATGACCCCTCAGTATGTATACGGGTCATAATTATTATCGGTCGGTTACTCGTTTAAGCACTACGAATTAACCGATTTATCGTTTACTTGTTACGTAAGAATATAGTATACCTCGTTTTGTCATGAATGTCACATTCTCCCCCCGTTAAGAAATTTCGTCCCCGAAATTTAATGTGTCATCGGTTTTCTAGGGAACAGGTGTGGGTATTTCTTTCGGAATTCGTCCTTTCGTTCCCAAGTATATTCGGGTCCTTGTTTTGAATTCCACCGAACTTTTACCAATGAAATTTTGTTGTGTCGTAACTGTTTGGTTTTCCCGTCTACAATTTCTACCGGTTCCTCTACGAAGTTGAGCTTTTCGTTGATCTGAACATCTTCCAGTGGTACTATTGTCGTTTCATCAGTCAAACACTTCTTCAGATTCGATACATGAAACACGTCATGAATAGTGCTCAGTTCTAAGGGTAGTTTTAATCGGTAAGCTACGGGACCAATTTTTTGCAACAATCTCAAAAGGTCCGATGTATCTCGGGGCTAGTTTACCAGTCTTTCCAAATCTTATAACACCCTTCCATGGCGATACTTTTAAAAATACCTTATCACCTATTTCAAAAGATAACGGTTTTCTGCGAACATCGGCATAACTCTTTTGTCGGTCACGGGCAGCTTTCAATTTTTGTTTAATTTGGTGAATTTTATCGGTGGTTTCCTGAATTAAATCGGATCTTGAAATTTGAGTATCACCCACTTCTGTCCAACATAGTGGTGATCTACATTTTCGCCCGTATAGAGCTTCATAAGGTGCTGCTTGTATACTACTGTGATAACTGTTATTGTAAGAGAATTCAATGAGCGGGAGGTGTTGATCCCAATTCCCTTTGAAGTCCAGTACACAAGCACGAAGTAAATCTTCTAAGGTTTGGATGGTTCGTTCAGATTGACCATCGGTTTGGGGATGGTAAGCTGTACTTAGGTCGATTCAGGTTCCCAAGGCTTCTTGTACTGCTTGCCAGAAATGTGAAGTAAAATGACTGTCTCTATCTGAAATAATCGAAAGAGGTACTCCGTGTCGAGATACTATTTCATCGATGTAAATTTGAGCGAGTTTTTCGGTGGTGTAGTTGTTACGGATGGGAATAAAGTGTGCGGATTTGGTTAACCGGTCCACAATTACCCAAATTGCGTTGTGTCCTCTTGAGGTTTTAGGAAGGTGTGTCACAAAGTCCATGGTAATTTGTTCCCATTTCCATTGTGGGATTTCGGGTTGTTGTAACATTCCCGAAGGTTTTTGATATTCCGCCTTTACCCTTGCACATGTTGCACATTTACTTACATACACGGCTATATCCTTTTTCATACCAGGCCACCAGTAAAATTCTTTGACATCCTTATACATCTTATCAGCACCTGGATGAATAGAATATTTGGATTTGTGTGCTTCATCAAGTATCAGCTTTCGGAGTTTATGAAGTGTTGGAATCCAGACCCGGTTTTTGTAATAGTATACTTCATCGGTTTTCTTCTCAAAATTCCTTTCATTTCCATGTAGTTCTTCTTTTTCTAGCTGATCTGTCTTCAAGGCCTCATCTTGTGCAATGCGAACTTGTTCGGTTAGGCTACTTTGAACAATCATTCCGAGTGCTCGTACCCGTAATGGTCTGATTCTGTCTTTTCGGCTTAAAGCATCAGCTACTACGTTGGCCTTACCCGGATGGTATTTAATCTCACAATCATAATCATTTAACAGTTCTACCCATCTCCTTTGTCTCATGTTTAGCTCTTTCTGATCAAATATGTGTTGTAAGCTTTTGTGATCAGTATAGATGGTACATTTAGTGCCATACAAGTAATGTCTCCAAATCTTCAATGCAAAGATAACTGCTCCCAATTCCAAATCATGGGTCGTATAATTCTTTTCATGCACTTTTAATTGTCGGGAAGCATATGCTATTACTTTCTTTCTTTGCATCAGTACGCATCCTAAACCTTTACGAGATGCGTCACAATATACCACCAATTCATCAGTTCCATCTGGAAGGCTTAATATTGGAGCTTCACATAACTTCTGTTTTAACGTTTGAAAGGCCATTTCTTGTTCTTCTCCCCATTCATATACTCGATCTTTTTGAGTTAGGAGAGTTAAAGGTTGTGCAATACTTGAAAAGTTTTCAATGAATCTTCTATAATACCCGGCTAGTCCTAAGAATTGACGAATTTCTCTTGGTGACTTAGGCACTTGCCAATTCTTAATGGCCTCAATCTTACTTGGGTCTACTTGGATCCCTTGATGGTTCACAATGTGTCCCAAAAACTGTACTTCTTGCAGCCAAAACTCACATTTGGACAACTTTGCGTATAACTTCTCTTGCCTCAATAATTTTAAGATTTCCCGCAAATGTTGTTCGTGTTCCTCCTTACTTCTCGAATATATCAAAATGTCATCGATAAACACTATCACGAACTTGTCAAGGTAAGGTTTGCAAACTCGGTTCATGAGGTCCATAAACACTGCAGGTGCATTCGTCAACCCAAACGGCATAACCAAAAATTCATAGTGACCATACCGAGTTCGGAAAGCTGTTTTTGGTACGTCTTCTTCTTGAATTCTTACTTGATGATAACCAGATCTAAGATCGATTTTTGAAAAATACTTCGCACCTTGGAGCTGATCGAACAAGTCATCAATTCGAGGTAAGGGGTATCTATTCTTTATAGTCACTTTATTCAATTCCCGGTAATCAATACACATTCGAAAACTCCCATCCTTCTTCTTTACAAACAACACTGGTGCTCCCCACGGTGAGTAACTAGGGCGAATAAAACCCTTGTCCAGTAATTCTTGTAACTGGTTGGACAGTTCTTGCATTTCAGAAGGCGCAAGTCTATAAGGTGCCTTAGCAATGGGTGCTGCTCCTGGTATCAAGTCAATACGGAATTCTACTTGTCGGGTCGGTGGTAAACCAGGCAACTCGTCGGGGAATACATCTGAATACTCGTGTACCACTGGGATGTCTTCTATTCGTTTTTCCTCAGGTTCCTTAACTGTTACACTCGCCAAGTATAATGTACAACCTTGGCGTAAATATCTCAATGTCTTAAGTTGAGATATGAGAGGCAGTACTGTACCAGATTTCTCACATTGAACAATTATAGCCTCATCATTCGAAAGAGGTATTCTAACGGTCTTATCCTTACAGACAATTTCAGCTTTATACTTAGATAGCCAGTCCATACCGACTATAACATCGAAACTTCCCAATTTCACTGGAAGTAAATCAATAAGGAATGGGTGGTCGTTTAGGATAAGGGAACAGTCTCGGACTATTCGGTTAACAAGTATAGATTTACCGTTAGCGAGTTCTATAGTATATGGTTTTGTTAGTTCACTAACCGGCATATTTTCTAAAGGTAAGAAATTAACAGATACGAAACTTCTATCGGCACCCGTGTCAAACAAAACTGAAGCATACTGACCCGAAACTAAGAATGTACCTGTCACCACATTCGGATCTTGACGCGCTTCACCCGGTCCTAATACAAATGCGCGTCCCTTAGCTGTGTTGGAGGTTGATGCTTGTGCTTGGTTTTGCCTTTTCACCGTACTCGGGTTCAAATTAGGGCAGTATCTCCGAAAATGTTCCGTACTGCCACATTCATAGCAAGCACGGAGGTTCGTGGTAGGTGGGGTTTGTTGGTTGAGTTGTGGGCGGTTTGGTTGAGGTCGAGGGAGTTGAGTTGATTGCGGTGGACGGTTAACAGTGTTGGTAAGGGTTCTGCAGTTGGGGGCATAGTGTCCTGTTCTTCCACACTTATGACAGGTGATCGGTTTGCAATCACCTACATGATGAAGATTACATCTTCTGCATTTCGGTAACGTCCCTTTATAGGTTTCTTGTTTTACATTAGAACTGGTCATGGCATAACTTCGGGTATTCGGACGAGCCCGCTTATTTTGAAGGTTTCCTTGCATTCTTGTCCCATAATCAGTTCGTTTTAAACTTGTTGTTTCACCTGGCATCCTTATCACTCCACTTCTCATCAGGTCAAAAGTAACGACACCCGTTTGAGATGCAGCACTTTCTAATGTCGGGTGGGCAACTGAATTCACTATACTTCTCACAGCAGGGGTCAGTCCCCAGATATAGCGTTCAATTCGCTTCGCTTCCGGTGTAACTAACCACGGAACTAAGCGGGATAGTTCGTTAAAATGATTCGTGTATCCCACATGATCCGCTCCTTTCATTTCCAGATTCCATAACTCGTGTTCCAACCTCTGAATCTCACTTTTAGGACAAAAATGCTCTAGCATGAGGGTTTTTAATTCAGTCCATGACATACGATTAATAGCATCTTGTCCCCTTATTTGGACTACTGTGTTCCACCACATCAGCGCTTGGTCTAGAAACATACTGGTAGCAAATTTGACTACACGGTTTGGTGGACACTCACTGATATTAATTACTGATTCGGTCTTTTCTATCCATTTGACTAGCCCGCTAGGTCCTTCAATACCCTTAAACTCAATCGGTTTACATGATGTAAATTGTTTGTATGAGTACTCCTGACGCGGGGGTTCTCGGTTATTATTATTAGTTGTGTTAACAACCGGTACAGGGTTCGGGTTCGGGATATTATCAGGGTGCACAACAGGCTCCGGGTTTCCAGTGACATTCATAGTTGGGAGAGTGTTATTATTATTTATGACAGTATCAGTATTCACCGGGGTAGTAACACCCGGGGCTACATTAGTGTCCGGCGGAGGTGGATTAACAGTGGCCGTGGTGGTGCTCGTAGGTTGATTAACAGTATTGTTAGCACGTATGCCTGCAGTGACTTGGGCTACAATTGTTGGTATCACTGCTTGTAATTGACGAGCAATCATTGCGGCCACTTCCGCCTCAGACAAAGTATTTTTTTTTCTTCGGGGCCATTCTATAAAATAATCAATCGTATAATAATTAACATCGTTTTACTATAATCAGCACAACTTCACGATATTACACTTTCACAACACATAATTATGCCAAAGAAAACACGTTTGTATTAATTATAATCATTAATGTACATATGCATCCAAAATTAGCGCATAGGCTTAACCTGGTATAGGCCAGCGCTTGTATATGCGTATCAAAATTTGTCACCAAGTGACATGTAGACTTAACCCGATAAGGGGCAGTGCTTGAAATAGTACAAAACTACAAACAACTCCCAAGCTAGCCCAACACGCTGTAACAAAATGCTGCTTGGGATATCAAAAGACTATATACATAAGACCAAACTACGATGTCCTATCCATTCTTTGCAACATGGAACCACAACCAAATCACAGCAGCCACTAGGGCCGCATTAACTGCTAAACACGCCCCCAGTAGTATCATCGCTCGATCCTGACGCCCGTGGCTGTGAGCACTGGATCTCTGTACAATTCTGATTTCGTGCTGCATATACCTCATGTGATCATACATATCATGTCTATGCTGGTTTAGGCTATTTATCGTATGTGAGTGTTCTAAGAGCTGATAAGTTGCTAAACCAAACCATGCTGAATCAGAATGACGGGGTGGCTCGGGTACCGGGGCGGGTAAACCCCAAGTAGGAACAGGTATCTCTGTTACCCGGACACGCGATGTTTCTCCCCTATGGTACGTAGATCGAGGTGGGAAAGAAGTGTGCTCAGGTGGACGCACTGAAATGCGAGCAGTCCGACGGTTTCTAATAGTGGGTGGAGGTACTGGTGTATGCTGTACGGGTGGAGTAGGGGATCTGGGTGCTCTAACAGGTGAACGATAAGCACTAGTAGCTCCCTGTTCTACTACATTCCTAGGGGATTCCCTAGGGGGATAGGTGTCACAACGATAACCCGATAAGTCGGGTTGATCTGGGGGTACCTCGCGAGGAATTACCGCGTTTGCACCTTCTCCTATCTCCTCTGGTTCCTCATCCGTTTCTTCTTCCGGATCCTCCTCCTCCTCCTCAGGCCTTGCTGGTAGGGCATTAGGTACACGATCAGTAGATCTTGACATCTTCCTGCACAATGGTTAGTGATAAAAATAATATCCTTCTATATTAATTATAATAAAATACATGTAGGTATTATATACACATAAGCACAAATAATCGTTTATATACACAAATATTCATCTATTATTATATTTTATACACATATGTTGCTGTTTTTACCTATTCGATTGTTTATCGACTTCTTCTCGAATTTCCTCGTACAAACAAGTCCGTTATTACGTTCCGGACCATAATAACCCACTTGTCCATTCGTGTTCATCACAAGAAATCATTCGTGTATATTTTTTAATATTATTTTATTCCCAGAGTTAATCGAGCCTACGGTTATCTTAGGGCATCCTAAGGGACATCCTAATTCTTTATAACCAATGGCTCTGATACCAACTTCTGTCACACCCCGACTAGGCAGTTGCGGAAGCGTAATACGGGAATGTAACAGATAACACTGGTATCAACCACATTGTTTATAAAGAAAATTCAACCACTAGATTACATCATATTACATTTGTAGGTACTATGTTTACAAACTAGGTGAAAAACACATAACCGGTTTACGAGCTTCTTATACAGTATAAGATTAGCGTCTATTCACAGCTATTCAACTTTCTTCCTAACACCAAGCATGTAAGCAAATCATTCCACTTTTGCTTTACCTGAAAAGCATGTAAAACGGGTCAACTACGTCTAGTTGGTGAGTTTCAAGTTTCACGAGTTTCAATGAAATCAGTACACGAGTTCGTAAAGTTTACAGTGTGTATGTATATATGTCTGTGTATGATGTATTATACTAAGCCACAAGTGAAACCGAAACAAGCTAAAACACATGGCCTCCACTGCCCATGCACTCCCGTTGGCATTTAACAGCCAATTTGCCCCAAGTATGTACTATGTCTAACACCACATAGCAGTATGTAAAAATATAATGACAATGTGCAACTGGGTTTACATATGTTCCGGCATACCCCACCGGCTCTGTCAGTTGGGTTTGTCAAACCGATAGTACTATCCACACGTCACCGGCACGAAGTTAATCACTTGTGTTTGTGGGGACTTGTCAAGTGTTAGTACTTAGATAATCCACATCATCACACGTTTTCAAGTATAACAGTTTATGTAAACATGCTTTTCACCCCAAAAGTTCGTAAAACAGTTTAGAAAGTGGGGGTCGTGAAACTCACCTTATTGTAGTTTGCACAGAAATTACGTGTCAGATAGTCAAATGTCTCGTTTATAGCCTGATTCCTATAAACGGTATCGTATCGTTAATACTAGTACAGTGTTCAAGCTAAATCGGGCTGTATAGAAAATCTGGGTATAGCTGTTAGGTCCAGAACATGACCATAGTCTTAGATTGTGACGTTGTATACTATGAAATGTTTAAAACTGGATTTGGCTCAGTTTCACCGTTTTCCGAGCCTAGCTCAGTTGATCGTTTATACGTTTCGGGATTAGGTAAGATCATATAAAACTTAAGTAAATATATTGATTGATAAAATGATTTGATTTATAAAAGAACTTTAAGGTTTCGGTATCTGGTTTGACCGCAGGGTTCGTTTCCGTTTTCACACGGGTTTGATTATACAAAACGCGTACAATCCACCCGAATTGTCCGGAATTCTCGTAAAAAGTTCGTTTTTATCATTATCATTCAAAAATATGATATTTGACCACTTTTGACATTTTGACATACCAGTCAGTCCGTTAAACACAAAACTGCCGGTTTCGTTAAAACAATTATAATTTAAATCTTTAATAAATCATAACTAAATATGTAATTACATATAAATTATGTAAATTTTTGTAAAAATACATTAAGACATGGAGAATTTTATAAAAATATTTCCAGAAATTTTATGATTATTTATTTATTTATAAAAATTCATTTATTTGGTTATAATCATGTAATAAATGGCCCGTTTATATCAAACGACCTCCGAAAAATCCCATAATTTTTACCAATGGTCTCAATGTGACTACATAGCCCCTGCTAAATTCCCAGAACCTAACTCTTTTGACAAAATGCCTTTTTGTGCGTTTTTCGGCTGTTAAAACTCAATTAAACCATGGCTGCACAAACCATACTTAGACATTTCCAATGATTCCCAAAATTTACCAGTGATCTTACCATCCCATATCAAACTCCAAAACCAAGTTTCATAATTTTTCAATGTGTTTAGCTATTTTTCCCAAATAAACGCCCATAAACGGGAATAAATTCGCCAAATATTCTCCGTTTATCGAAAAATTACCAAATTTGAACAGGGACTCATTTATATGATCCCTAATGTCCCTGCAAATTTTCACAAGCTAACAACAAGCACGTCATAACCTAATACTAAACAGCCCCTAAACGAGTATTACGGGTTTACCTTGTCGGTTTTTGGTGAATTTTGCTAGCTTAAACGTCTTTCCGGGTCTCGGGTTTCAAACTCAGTATATCTACATATCATATAACATCAAACCAAGCATAAATCATCCATGTACCAGCCTTGATAATTAGGGTTTCGGTTTTAGGTTCAAACCGAACTTTCTAACCGTAAAAACGTTGTATTCATGTTCTAATCCGCGTTTTTGACCAAAAAAGTATATGTTCCAGGTTTGTATACATGTTTAACATCAAAACATAATTTTACTTGATTTTTAGGGTTTTTGGATGGTTAAACATGTTTAACACTAATCAAAACATGTTTATATGATAATCATATGGATCAATTCTTGCTAAAACTTATTAAAATTGAACCTTACCTTAAGGTTTTTGGAAGGAGCTTGAAAGAACAGGTTGGGAGCTGCTCTGGACTTGAAAGTGTGTGATGTATTGAAATGAATAACAATGCTTAAGTTATAAGCTTTGTAAAAGAAAAACATGTGGGGTGCTTTGGGCTGTCCGATCGGAACTATTTGGGAGCCCCTTAATGGGCTGTTTTGGCCCATTTAACTTTACACACAAGCCCAAACATGAAAAGCCCATTTCAAGTTTAGTTCGGGTTCGGTTTTTCGCAAGAAAATTAATTCGGGTATGAGAAATAACGCAAAAACGAGTGTTTTTCAGCTTATTCTTGTAAAATAAGAAAAACGTACTGACTCGTTGTAAAATTCCAAAATATTTTCACGGATGGCTTAGAACATGTCATATAAGTGTTTTGTAAATCTTTTTCGGCTTAACGGATGCTACAATGCTTGTTTTGACATTAACGATTGCGTTTAAGCTTATAGCGTATCGATAAACGAAACCTTTTTCGTTTAAAGAGTTTTAAACGTACCGAGGCCTAAATATCAATATGTTAGCCTCTATAACATATATATAACTCGTATATGACCCCTCAGTATGTATACGGGTCATAATTATTATCGGTCGGTTACTCGTTTAAGCACTACGAATTAACCGATTTATCGTTTACTTGTTACGTAAGAATATAGTATACCTCGTTTTGTCATGAATGTCACAGAAAATGCCAATCCTCGAGAACCCGGTTAACCCGTTCAGAATTCTTGAACTGTAGAGTCATAAGCTTTAGGCGAGTACCCCTAATGATTTCGTCAGCAACAATCTTAGGAGTCTTCAAAGAGTTCCTGAAAAGCCGGTTATTTCGCTCCTTCCAAATAACGTAAATCGAAGCCCCAAATAACAGCCGATTAACAACATTATCAATAGAGTTGGACATTCCAAATTGAGACACATATTGAAGAGTATTCGCCCAACCATTCCTGCACCCCTGAAACTTCCCTTTCATTTGTTAAAGGTGGAATCAATAACAAACAGGGTAGTTGCAATTAATAATCAAATGTAACTAACACACTCAGGATTAACTCAAAGGATTTCCATTTATATAACATTCATCATACAAAGGGTAATCGATTTAGGGTTTCTTGAGGGAAAGTTTATCCGTACTATTCTAAGACAGCCGTTATACTCAATAATATTCTCTCTGAATTAATGAGTCTGTCTGCCTTAGGAGGCGTGCCCTAAATTATTCCTTTTATAGGCCTGACACCTCCTTTACAACTGCCATTCCTTCTAGAAACCCCAAATGTAAATACATATACAAATTACATAATCAGAAATATTCTAAGTGTAAAACAAGTCTTCCGGGTAGGCTATGAAACAATCTTCATTTTCCGAGTAGGCTGTGTACTCTGCCATCCTTCAGGACTTGGTAACATAGAAGTGTGCCCGGGATCAGTTTCTGGGTAGAGTTTACTTGAAGAGTGTTTTACCAAGTAAAATACTCACTGGGTACACTTCAATCTTCTTGACTTTTCCAGACTTTGCCCGACAAACCCTTACGTGCAACCTTGTTCTTCGATGGTCCATTCAACTCTTTGCTAGAAAATAACTTATTAGCAAAGTGTACTCGGTAGCACTGTTCCTTGCTTGAGTTGAACCTTGCACGATATTACTTAAAAGATATTCCATTAAATCATCAAGCTTGCTTGGACCACTATTAATATGAATACCTTGCCCGGTCTTCCAATCACTTGGCTTCATGGGCTTGGTTAGCCAAAAGCTTACTCGGGAGTGAACTTTACTTGGCTTTGAAGAACAAACTTGCTTGATAAAGTGAACCTTGCCCGGATCTACATAAACTAGTGAACCTTGCCCGGTAATGCACTAATTTGCAAACCCTGCTCGGATATCCACTAAAGAAGACTTCTTGAAGATAACCTTTCCCGATAGACAAAATATCGTACCCAGCTAAGTAAAAAGCTTGCTCGGAGGTCTAAGGATTGCCCGGATCCATACTTAGCGAAATCTTAGGGGGTTGAGAAGATTTCAATCTTCCATATGTCTTTTAGAACAAATCTTTGACCAAACAAAGTCCCCCTTAGGTCAATTGTTTGACTCAACAGAGTATTTTACCATTTTACCAAATAAGTAACCATCAAAACACATTTTTTGTTAACCAATAACTTAAAAAATTACCTCTCTAGGTAAAAATTCATTACTTTAATGTATATATGTTAAAACACATAACTTAAAAACATGGGAAACTCTTTTTGTATTTTTCTTTTTAAAAATGCACCCCTTAACTTGAAATCGAAAATAAAGCAGAAACAAACTAATTTTTTTTTTGAATTTTGTATATTTTCGAAATAAAACCAAAAACAAAATTAAAAATAAGATAAATATTAAATGCAATATACGAAAGTAGTACATATTTTCGTAAGTTGAGCAGAGAGTCATACTGATCAAGAAATCCTCCATAACAGGTTTATGCTTTAGCTTTATTATAACTGTAGTTAAGTTGGTCATTGATATTGTTATCCACTTAAGTCATATAACAAACTTTCAAGTATTTTTGTGATATGTTTAAGTTTTTCAATTGAGGCACAAGTTATCATAAACTATCAGCCTTTAATCTCCGTTTTGGCTTAATTTGACTTTAAAATGTCACCCTAACTTTGCTTAAACCATTAAGCCGGCTGATCATAATATATGATTTATAGCTTTAAGCAAACTTAACAAATAATCCCCACTGGTATACCCCCTTTATCAAGCAATACACTAAGTTTCCTTTACTATGAGTGAGTATGCACGAGTTCATCTGCTTGGCTTGCAGACATCGTATCCCCTGGGTCCGTTTCTTATTGGTATTAAGACTCACGCAAGGGAAGAAATTGTATGACTAACAACGTTTTTGATCAAGTCAGTAGTGAATTTGTACATAGTACAACAATGATCAAGTTTATTGACTTATAAGGGTTCACTCTTATAGCATTTTTAATATTTATATTTATGAATACCCATATAACCGCAAAAAGACTCACCATGTCCGGAAACTTGAGGCATCCCCTCAATACATTATTTGAGGCCATAAAACCATACACCATTGAAGTGTTAACCATTAACTAGACGCTTTTATTTTGAAATTTTTGATTTTTGGTGATCAAACAGACATAAGACTTGAGTATGACAGGCTATTACATTTATGCCTTAATTACCAAAACTTTTGGAATAGACTACACATCTTTCAATTTAACAATTTTAATGTTTATATCACATACTTTACCCTAATTGTTTATTTAAGACCTACCAATGCACCAATGCATTTAAACACACATTCTTTTAAGCCTATTTTTTATACTGAAATTTCAGAATAAAATGATCAATGTACTATCATATTGTGTTTTTGCTTCAAAACTCATTTTTGAGGAGCACAAAATTTTAATGTGTTTTGTATTTTTGAAATATTTGAATGTTTTTCGATTTATGAAATATTTGAATGTTTTTGGATATAAACTTTACAAACATAAAGCACAATATTTTTGTATTTCCCATTTTCTCCCCCTAAACACCAAAATATTATAGAAATAAATAACAAAACAAAACTGCACAAAACAAAAAAATGATTACCCGAGCTTAGGGATATTCGCAAGTGATTTTATAACATTTAAACCAATAAAAAATTTAAATCTTGTTTTATCAAATGCTTTGGTAAAAAGGTCTGCCTTTTGATAATCCGCTTGCACCTTTTCTATGTCAATTAGTTTCGTTTCATAGTAGTCACAGATAAAATGATAACAAATATAAATATGTTTCGTTTTAGAGTGGTGCACGGGGTTCTTCAAGATACATATGGCAACAGAGTTATTAATAAAGATGGGAGTAGTAAGAAACTTCAAACCATAATCCCTCAAGTGTTGCTGGATCCATAAAACCTGTAAACATCAACTCGAGGCTGCCACGTATTCGGCTTCTGGAGATGAAGTGGAGACCGGTTTCTGCTTCTTACACTGCCAGGAAAGAAACCGGTTTCCTAAGAGTTGACAACCCGCCGTCGTAGACTTGAAGTTGATCTTTCATCCACCATAGTCGGAATCGGAAAAAGCAGTAAGATGACAGGATTACCCCTCAGAGAGTGAAAAATACGCTTCACCGCCGTCAGATGAGTCACTCAGGGAATCGCTTGATACTTGGCACATAAACTAACAACAAACAGTATATGAGGACGCAATGTTGATAAGTACATTAAAGAACCAATCATAGCTCAGTAAAGGTTCTGATTAACGGTATCTTCTAATTCATCCGATGACAAATTGTGACCCACAGGAAGAAGAGTAGATTGGAGTTTTCCGGCAGTTATCTTGAATCGTCTCAAGTCATCGTTCACATATCTCGTCTGATGAAAGAAGATTCCATCTTCAGACTGTTGAACCTGCAACCCTAAAAAGAAACTCATTTCCCCCATTGAGCTCATCTCAAACTTGGTCTGCATAAACTTCTTGAAGTCCTTTCATAACTTGTCGTTTTTCAAGCCAAATATGATGTCGTCGAGATAAATCTGGACAAGGAGCAAATCATCTCTAACAGTCTTATAAAAGAGAGTACAATCCACAGTCCCTCGTTTAAAGCCACTATTAGTTAAATGGTCAACAAGCGCGGTGTACAAAGCTCTCAGGGCATGGTGTAAACCATATAAAGCCTTGTTTAACAGGTAAACATGGTCTGATAGTCTGGATCTTCAAAACTAGGAGGCTACTTCACAAACACCTCTTCATGAAGTTTCTCGTTAAGAAACACACTCTTAATGTAAATTTGATACACTTTAAGGTTCTTAAAGGCAACATAGGCAAGAAATAAACGTATAGCCTCCAATCTTGCAACATGAGCATATATTTCCGTGTAATCTACACCTTCTTGCAGATGAAAACATTACACAACTACACATGCTTTGTTTCTCACAATGACCCCGCAGTCATCTTTCTTACACTTAAATACCTATTTATGACGGGATATGTCACACTCCGAAAACCATAATGACAATCATCGGAAGACTTAGGTTAAGCCTTTTGGGATATGGCAGACGCCGTAAGCCAATCACATTACAACACAATTTATTTATATTAAAATAACATTTTTATTTAAAATATCAGAGTCTTGCGTGTCTAAAGACACGGGTAATGTTATTTAAAACATTAATATATTACAAACAACATCTTATTCAAACACCGACACTTCGTCCTGCTCCCTTCTCGCGAAATCCTCATTTACCTGAAAAGAATATTAAAATAATTTTGTCAACACGAATGTTGGTGAGTTTCTCGATAAAATAGTTTCCGTATATAAATATACATAATAACACAAGCGTATATAACAGTTTACAACCTACCATATCCCCAACGTTACCGAACAAACACGGTACACACAGTATCCCGATCACACACGGTATACATAACAATACCAAACACGGTACTCAAATAACCAACGGATTGCCTTTTACACAAAAAGTGTTAGTTGTTAACTAGCTATGAGTACAACGCGTGTATGACTACCAATTTGATAACTCGAAACATACCATATTCAAATTATTCCCACTTTTAACCCAACGCGAATGGAAGTTGGGGGCGTCACCCCGATACATCTACCAACATTTATGTGTCCGTTACCCCGGTTAACAGTTATTTAACCAAATTGATTCATCCCACTATAACAACAATTTGTAAAACAATCCGCGTTTTCCAACAACAATACAACGAAAATAGTACAATACATATATATAAATATATATCAACATATATATGCTTTTCCCTAAAACATTTAAAGAAAAATGATTAATACAAGGGGCGTAGAGAAAACTCACAGTTAATTCCAGAAATTGTCCAAAAAAAAAACTAGTGTCCTGAATCAGTACACGCTTGTTAATTTTTATAGTTCAAGTTTGAATGATTCGGTAATGACCCTATCCTATAGGACATCATTCTAAGTGATCACACAAGCATACAAGCACACAAGGTTCCTAATCAATCACTTAGCAATTATCGGTTACACAAGTAAAGAATTCCTTAATAATAATTTAGTAAATTTTTATTAATTAATAAAATATTATGTATATTGTGAAAGTAATATTTTGGTTGCTGGAATATTTTGAAAAATATTAGTTTTGCCATATTATTGCTTTTAAACGGTTTTTGTCGGTTTTGACGGTTTTGCTTTTATAGACGAACCGATAAACTCTTCGTGTAAAACTTGAGTTTTAAATTACCAAAACTCATTTTATATATGATTTTAGTCAATTTTAATAAGTTTATTCACAAAAATGTCATGGTTTTTATTTTTTTGGTTTTGTTTTCTCAAAAACGTCAATTTTTATCATTTTCGTGTCGGTTTTCGCGACACGAATCTTTTAAGGGTCAGGTTTTGCTTTCTTGACATTCTCTTATACTTTAAATTATGTTAGGTATAAGAATATTATGGTTTTAGGGGTTGATTCAAAACAGTCCCGAAAACCCCTTGTCGGTTCACTTCAAAAGTCGAACTTTTCGACCGTTAATGTTACCGACAAGCTTTTTAAGCTATATTATCAAATCCAATAATCATGTACAGAAATTAAGCATATAATAACATGCATTTCATCATCATGCAACTCATAATTCACATCAAACAATTATCCAAGTACCCATGCTCAAGCCTTAGCTTCAAGTTTCAAATAAAGTTTCTTACATTAGCAACTTTGTTAAAAATTATATTTTCATCTAGTTCAAGTTTTCAAGTATCAAGATATATATCATATGTTTTATCTCATTCAACTAGTTTGACAACAATCAATCCAACTTTTTTCATAAGCTTGTTTCATCTTTTCTACTAGTTTACCAAAAAAAGTTTCCTGTTTTAGTAAGTGTCGGTTTTTGCAATTCGCTAACAACTTATTATTTTCTCCATAGTATTGTTTACCAACATATTCCTAAGCATGTATCATAAACTACTAATGTTTGCATGTATCAAGTAACCATTAAAACTTAAATTACAAATTTCATCAAAATAAAGTTTCCTTAAATAGCATGTTTGTCATTAGTAACAACTTGTTTATTCAATTCATGCCACATGAGAGACAATATCCTAACTAACAACCTAATCATGTGTTAATCCAACAAAAAGTTTATGTACTCATTATCTTGTCTATCAACATTATCAAGATATTTCAAAAGTCACTTTTCAAACAATCATCAACATTAACTTTATGCATGTATATCTTTAAAGTTTAGTCAAGTGGGTTTAGCAATAGAGATTATTATAGTGTCATGTAGTCCATATTTTACCAACAAGAGTCATTCCCGACCCCAAGCCATGGCTCACGGCCCATGAGGGTGGGTTCAACTAAGTTCCATTTCAATCTTTACAACCAAAACTCATGTCAAGTTATTATTCAAACAAAGTCTTTTAGCAAACTCATTCAAGTTCCATATAACTAAGTGAAATCAATCTATCAAGTGACCATAACCCATGTTATTATCAAGCAAAACAATCACTTACACACACACAAACCCACGGCTACATATGCACACAGACACAAACCCAAGGCCATGCATGTATGCATAAATCAAAACCGAACTTTGCATTTTTGTGACCAAAATCATTATCATCAAGCTCTAACTAAAGCAAAAACATTCAATGCTTAAGCACATTACCTTAGGGTTTCGGATTAGAGGTTCAAGAGATGAAAACAAGGGCTTGAATGTGCTTAAACTCTTTCCTAAGCTCTCTTGATCCTATCTTTTAATTATGTTAGCATGGAAAGCCTTTAACTTGTATAATATGAGTGTTCTTGGATTTTGAAAGAAGTGGTGGTGGAGAGAGAGATGGGGGCCGGTTTTGGGAGGAAGAAGAAGGGGTGGGGTGATTCATGGGGAAGTGGAGTTCGTTTTAAATAAACAATTAATTTCTTCCAAATCTTACAAAATATCTTTCCAATGATTGTCTAGGTTGTTGATTGGCCAATTTGGGAGGTGGGGTGGCTACATGTTGGCCACCATGTTTGAGGCAGGGGGGAAAGGTTGGGTATTAAATTTTATCTGGTAAGTTTCGGTGGTAAAAATTAACGTAAAGTGATATTCGATGGACCAAACGAACTCCGTTTCTAATAACTTTTGTCAAACATTAAACAAAATTGAATTTCAGTTGGTAAAAACCTAAAAACTAATTTTTTTTGAGAAATTTGACGGTTGGCTCTTACGGTGTCCTCTACTGACTCTTTTTTTGGGTAAAGGGATTCACCCGGTTAAATGCATTCCACACAATCAAAAAGTACAAGTAATATGACAGAGTGCCATATTACTTGTACTTTTTGAACAAACATTTTCAATAGACATGCCATACAAGAGTAAACAGACCAAAACCACCAAACATTGGTAAACACAGCCAAAGCTTACACAAGAACAATGTAAATAAACAAAACTAAAACAAATCAACCATTATCATCAATCTGGTGGGAAACTCCCCGCGGAAAGTGCCAATCCTCGAGAACCCGATTAACCCGTTCAGAATTCTTGAACTTTAGAGTCATAAGCTTTAGGCGCGTCCCCCTAATGATTTCGTCCGCAACCATCTTCGGAGTCTTCAAAGAGTTCTTGAAAAGCCGGTTGTTTCGCTCCTTCCAGATAACGTAAACCGAAGCCCCAAATAGCAGCCGATTAACAACATTTTCAATAGAGTTGGACATTCCAAATTGAGACACATATTGAAGAATATTCGCCCAACCATTCCTACATCCCTGAAACTTCCCTTTCATTCTTACAATACTCCAAACCTCAGCAGAGAACTTACACTCAAAGAAGAGGTGGTTACGAGAATCCGGCTCTCCATTACAAAGAGGGCAGCAATACAAGTTATAATTTGGATACCCACCAATTTTCCATCCCATAATACGATTCTGCGTGCGCAACCTATCATGAAGCACAATCCACAACATAAAGGAGTGTTTTGGAACACATTGAGAGAACCAAACAACATGCACCCAAGACACCTTATCAGCCGGTCTCCGAATAAGATTCCAAATTCCAGACGCCGCGAAATTCATTGAAGTCCCATTCTCATCCATTACCACGATCTTGTCCCTCTCATCCGGACAAATGCTGACTTCTTTTAGGTTCAAAAGAATTGGATACCTCAAAATCCAATCAGGCGGCCAACCCCAGTTATTATGATGAACAACATCACTGACACAGGTCTCTAAAGACAAGCCAGCACGATGAATAGCTCTAGGGTTAATATATTCAATTAAAGGACAAATCTCATCCCACTTATCATACCAAACTGAAGTAGATCTCCCATTCCCAATTTCATGCCATATAAATTTTCTAATCTGAGGACGGAACTGAAGAATTTTCCTCCATCCCCACGTACACGAGTTAGGAATCTGCAAGCTCCAAAAATTTCGCCCCTTCATTTTATACTCATAAATCCATTTAACCCACAACGAGTTACGCACATTGATTAAGCTCCAAATATGATAAACCAGCAGAGAGTTATTGACATCCCGTATACGCCGGATACCCAAACCACCTTCACACTTCGGCCGACACACAATATCCCAAGAGACTTTATGCTTTCCCTTATTTTGACCATAATCCCAAAGAAAGTTTTTAATCCGTTTCTCAAGATCAGCAATAAGTCTAGAAGGGAGAGAAAACACAGCAGCCCAATAAATATATAAAGACGAAAGAACAGACCTGACCAGCTGCAATTTACCCGCAAAAGATAAAGTTTTATTCTTCCAATCTCCAATCCGACTATCCATACAATCCAGCAACCTCTTACAATCCCGGTAATTTAACCTCGTGGATATAAGAGGAACCCCCAAGTATTTAACCGGGAGCCTTCCTTCAACAAAGGGCATAATATTCAAAATACCACCTTTAACACGGTCCGGGACATTACAGAAAAACGCGGTACTTTTCGGAACACTCGGAGTAAGCCCGGACATATCTTTGAAATCATTCAGAGCCCCCATAATAATTTTAGCAGAATTCACATCACCACGAGCAAACAGGAACAAATCATCCGCAAAGCAAATGTTGATAATATTTAACTTTTCACAACATCGATGAAAACGGAACGATCCATCAATACGAACCTTTCGATGCAGAATCAACGTGAGAGCTTGCATAACCAGCGTGAAAATATAAGGGGACATCGGATCACCCTGTCTCAGACCTCTTTTACCACTAAAGAACCCGTGTAAATTCCCATTAACTGCTATCGAAAAAGAAGAAGTGGGTATGCATTCCATTATCCACTGAATCATCTTATCGTGGAAACCATACCCAAAAAGAATATCACGTATGAAGTCCCAACTGACCGTATCATAGGCTTTCTGGATATCAACTTTAAAAGCACATCTAGGCGGACCTGTATTAGTGTGGTAATTATGCATTAATTCTTGGGTCAAAAGGATATTATCAGAAATCCTACGCCCAGGCACAAACGCTGACTGATTAATATCAATTAACGACTCCAACCCCTTCATCATACGAACCGAGATAATCTTGGTAATGCATTTATATAAAGTGTTGCAGCACGAGATGGGACGAAAATCATTCGGAGTCACAATATTAGTCACTTTAGGAATAAGGGCAATAATGGTGTGGTTTACCTGTTTAAGGAGACTTCCTCTGCTGAAAAATTCACGAACCGCCAAACACACATCTTTCCCAACAATATCCCAAGAACTCTTGAAAAAGGCCGAGGAAAAACCATCAGGTCCCGGCGCTTTGGAATTCTCAATAGAGAATACCGCATCCTTGATTTCCAAATCGGAGATAGGTCTAATCATAAACTCCGCCTGGGAGGCCGAGAGTTTAGTAGTAAACATCTGATTATCCAGTTTCCTCAATGGTTTCAAATCAGAGCCAAAGATGTTCGTAAAATGATTAACAAACACCGAAGGAACATCCAACCCCTCAAATAAACGGCCCTGAGCATCACTTATAATATCAATGCGACCCCTATGGTTTCGCATTTTCAAAGAATTGTGAAAGTATGCAGTGTTAGAGTCACCAAGCTTTAACCAATCAACTTTAGCCTTTTGTTTAAGGAATTCTTCCTCATCCTTAGCCGCCTCATGATAAGCCTTAAGATAATTACTCTGTTCCCGAATCAACTCCAAATTAGTAGGGTCAGTGTCAAGGCGGGTTTGACAAGCATCCAGACGGGTTCTTAGGTCAGTAACTTTCTTATGGAGATTGCCTTGCCGGTACAGCAAAGAACGAATAGGGTGTTTTAAGTTCTGGAGTTTCTTTACCACGCGAAACATGTGATACCCGTTCACCTCAATATTCCAGCCTTTAGCAATAATATCATGATAACCCGGTTTTTCAATCAAGAAATTAGGGAATTTAAACGGTTTAGGCTTACCTTTAATAAGAGAGGGGAATTTCAATAGACATGGAGAGTGGTCTGAAATCCGGTACGGAAGGAACACCGCCGAAGAATCATTAAAAATCTCCAAGAATTTAGAGTTTCCCATCACCCTATCAAGCTTTTTAAAATGGCCCATACCCGTTTTCGGTTTATTGCTCCAAGTGTATTTGAGTCCGACCCCCTTTATATCCTCAACTTCAATGTTGTTAACACAATCACGAAAATCAATCATTCCAGTAGAAATTTTGGAAGAACCATGCAAGCTGTCTTCCAAACTAAGAGCACAATTAAAATCACCAAGTAAAGCCCAAGGTTTATCACGAGTGAGTTGTTTATGAACAAGAAGATTACGCCATAACTCCCTTCTTTTCAAATAACAATTCTCAGCATACACGAAAGAACCATACATCACCTTGCAATCAAGCTTAAACTTTAACTGAACGTGAAGAACCTGATTCGAATAATCAATAACCATAAGATCAACCAAATCCGTATTCCACCCCACAATAATCCGAGTACCTTTATCACAAACACTACCATTGCTGGTCCAATCCCAATTATTACAGATCTTCTTACAAACATCAAAAACCGCGTTTAATTTGACGTGAGACTCAAGAATAGCGCATACCTGAATATTATTATCTTGTATTACCTTACGAACCTCTTTTTGTTTAAGAGGGCGGTTCAACCCTCTTATATTCCAAGTGGCGATGGTACCCATTAAACACCCAATTCACCGGGTGTGCTTGCACCCTCAGAAAAAATATCCGCTTTCATAGCTTTAGCCACATCCGTAAACAACTCCTCCACATCATCATCATCTTCATCACTTTCCGACTCGTCCGCCAACTTACCAAACCTGTTACTGGTTTGGACAGTATGATTTTCCTTTAACTGGACCCCCTTAGCCATGGAAGTTGTAGGTTTACCCACAGGATAATTATTGTCTTGTTCTTGAGCGGATGGTTTATTTATAGTTTGTGGCACAGCAGGTTTAACCACCGGTCGGTAGACAAGATTATGTTTCTTGATTTGCGTATTAACTTTTTTCTTTCCCTTCACCCTCTGGAAACCATCATCATTAGTGACTTTCGTTTGTTCGTCATTTATCTTTCTATCGTGAACTTGTTTCGGGCACTGGGCGTTCGAATGGCCAAACACCTCACATAAAGAACATCTGGGGGGCTCCCAATCATATTCAACTTTAATCTCCGAGATCTTATTTGTCTCCCCCCACGTATCCGGAACAGCAACAACAAGCTTCCTTTTAATCTCCTGATTTGCATGGAGCTCAACCTGTACTCTAGCAAAACTACTTCTTCCCCACGATTCCTTACACATATTAGCAGTATAAGAGTCCATACTTATCGGATCCCCAATTCTTGACGCGAGCATACTTAGACCCTCCTCAGTAAAGGCACCCAGGGGAATGTTTTGTAATTTGACCCAAACCGGAACAGACCGTACATCCTCCTTCTCCAAATCTGACTCCATAGTCCAAATTTGGAGAATAATGGGAACATTCCTAATCATCCAAGGACCATCCTCAATCAACTTCATCATCCCAGCTTCCGTATGGAACTTGAAAAAGAAAAACCCTTTCGCATTCATCATTAGTCTCGTAAGCCCATATTTGTTCCAATTTTTCTTAGCAAAATCCTCAACAACCGGAAAAGGGAGTCTATTACCCAAAAAATAGCCAAACAAAGTATTATTAAACCTCTCTTTAACTTTCTTGACAGAATCAACCGGTATAACCACATCAACTCCATCCATCGTTGATTCAACATTTACTTTTCTTAAAGTTGCCTTCGATGTTTTGTTTTCAAGTTGAACAACACTCATGTAGGAAGGCTTTGAATTTTCCATATGTTTTTCCTTCCCTACATCCCTCTGAATATTAGACGATTCAGCTCCAACCACCTTATTTTCGTTCGGAACAAAAGCTGAACAACCCTTATCTTGTTGACTCTTTAGCGAACCTGATCCAATACCCTTGTTATCGCTCAAGCAACCACTAGCTTTGTTCCCCACTGCTGAACAACCACCAACATTATGGATAACGTCATTTAACGGAGCAGTGAATGTAGTGTTTGCAGCAAACGAACCAAAAGAACCCGTAACATTAGGGTTTCCCGAAGAACCAGTTTTCAGAACCCCCCTACGAGGGGGAGCCCCATCAATGTTCGTTACCCGATTCGCTGGAAACCCATGTATAACCTGATCAACAGAACCAATGCCACCCTTATTCTCCATGCAACCCCAATAAAATCCAGCCAAGATACCCCAAAATCAATATCAAGATCAAGATCAATAAATAAGGAAACACGAATCAGCCAAGATCAAACCAAATCAAGAACAATATCTCACTCACAATAAACCAAATCAGCCAAGAACAAGATCAAAACCAAGATTCGGCCAAACCAAGATCAAGATCAAGATCAAGAACAAGGTCCGCCAATAACAAGATCAAGATCAAGATCAAGAGCAAGATTCAGCCAAGAACAAGATCTCACGTAACAGCCAAGAACGAAGAAACCAAGAACAAGATCAAGAACCAATAACAAGAACCTTAATCCAGCCGAATCCAAGAAACCCAAGCCAGCCGAATCCAAGGAACCAAGAGGAGAATGGAACCTTAATCCAAATCTGCCCAAAGATCCAAGATCTAACAACCCCAAGAACGAACAAGATCAAGAAATAAGAAACAACCCTAACCTTGAAAACCACAAGATCCTTAATCAATTAATAGGGTGTTATCGATCTAACTAAACTATAACAATAGCCGTGATCAATAACAAACCTACTAAGCAATCAGAACCAAGGATTGGAACAAGATTAGAGCAACAAAAAACCCAAGGAAAGCCAAAAACCCTATGCGGCCGATCGCATAGGGTTAGACACCAAAATCGCCTTTCCTAGAGAGAGAAACTTTTTTTCTGAATATTATTCAGAAAAAATTAAGTTGATATGCTACTGACTCTTGATCGCTTATTTTTTAATTTTTGCGACCCGAACCTTGAAAAATTAAGTTGATATGCTATCTCTAATATTCCAATATTATATTTGATTTTTCGAGGTCATTTTGTCATGTTTATGATTTTATCCGTTTTTATGTCGTCATCCGGTGCCATTCTACGCAGTGCTCACTACGTGACAAATTTCAGCTTTTTCAAGCTTTTTGATTTAAAACTCATATAAAAACAATAATTTTTGACAAAAATACATTTTAATTATATTTATTTTATTAATTACTATTTGATTACGTTTACGGTAATTACCAGATCGATGGTCATCACATTCTCCCATCCTTTTAGAAATTTCGTCTCAAAATTTAGGATGAGGTACTGGTTTCGGAATCTACGGGAAAACGTTGAGGGTATTTACGCTTCATTTAATCCTGACGTTCACAAACTTAATCTTATTACGCCTTAACTTCTGGATTTTCCAATCCATAACCTCAACAGGTTCGAAGCTTTTCATTGATTCGGATGTCCTCAACAGGAACAATTAGCGATTCGTCAGAAAGGCATTTCTTCAGGTTTGATACGTGGAACACGTCGTGTATCCCACGAAGTTCTGAAGGTAGCTCTAGTCGGTAGGCTACTGGCCCTATACGTTGAATAATCTTGAATGGTCCAACGAATCGAGGGCTTAGCTTGCCTCTTTTTCCGAATCTGACTATTCCTTTCCAAGGCAAAACCTTTAACAACACTCGGTCTCCTTCTTGGAATTCCAATGGTCTCTTGCGGTTATCAGCATAACTCTTTTGTCTGTCAGCCGCAACTTTTAACCTGTCCTTAATCTGAAAGACCCTGTCGGTGGTGTCTTGAATAATTTCAGGTCCTGTAAGCTGTTTCCCTCCGACTTCTGCCAAACAGAGAGGATATCGACACTTCCTCCCATACAAAGCTTCGAACGGTGCAACTTGAATACTTGAGTGATAACTGTGATTATAGAAAAACTCAGCTAAAGGAAGATAAGTGTCCCAACTTTTTCCAAAATCGATGACACAGGCTCACAACATGTCCTCCAATGTTTGTATGGTTCTTTCACCTTGACCATCTGTCTGAGGATGATATGCGGTGCTCATGTCCAAGCGAGTTCCTAAAGACTCGTGGAGAGATTGCCAAAAATGAGAAATAAAACGACCATCCCTGCCGGAAATAATTGAGACAGTTATGCCATGCTTGGCTACAATCTCTTTTAGATAAATCTGGGTCAACTTCTCCATTCTGTCCTTTTCTCGGATGGGTATAAAATGAGCACATTTGGTCAATCTGTCTACTATTACCCAGATAGAATCATGGTTCACGGCATAACTGGCAGCTTGGTTATGAAATCCATGGTAATATTATCCCATTTCCACTGTGGGATCTCTGGTTGCTGCAAAAGTCCAGGTGGCTTCCTATGCTTGGCTTTTACTTTGGAGCATGTCAGACACTTTCTGATATAAACGGCTATGTCTCCTTTCAAATTGGGCCACCAATAATGCTCTTGGAGATCCTTATACATCTTGGTTGATCCTGGGTAGATTGAATATCTAGACTTATGTGCTTCGTCTAGAACAAGTCTACGCAGATTTCCAAAGAGTGGTACCAAAACTCGATCAATTAGGTATAATGCTCCGTCGGACTTTTTTATGAGTTCAACTTTGAGTCCTCTCAACTTCTCATACTTAATATTCATTGGCTTTAAAGCTTCACATTGCGCATCACGGATTTGAGTAGTGACACTCGTCTGAATGGTTAGTCCTAATGCACGAACATGCAAAGGCTTTTCTCTCTCCTTTCTACTCAATGCGTCAGCTACAACATTTGCTTTACCTGGGTGGTAGCGAATATCACAATCATAATCATTGAGCAGTTCTACCCATCGGCGCTGTCTCATGTTCAGTTCCTTCTGGTCGAAAATGTGCTGAAGACTTTTATGATCAGTGATTATGGTACATTTTGTCCCGTAAAGATAATGCCTCCAGATTTTGAGGGCAAACACAACAGCTCCTAACTCCAAATCATGAGTTGTATAATTCTTTTCATGTACCTTGAGCTATCTTGATGCATATGCTATCACCTTATCCCGTTGCATAGAACGCAACCAAGACCTAGGCGAGATGCATCACAATACACTATGAATCCATCGGTTCCTTCGGGTAGAGACAAGATAGGCGCGCTACACAACTTTTGCTTTAAAATCTGAAAAGCTTCTTCTTGCTCTTCGGTCCATTCGTATTTCCTTTCTTTCTGGGTTAATAGCGTCAAAGGTTGAGCTATTTTGGAGAAATTCTCAGTGAACCTCCTGTAATACCTAGCAAGACTTAAAATTGTCGCACTTCCGTAGGTGACTTGGGTGTCTCCCAGTTTCTGATTCTTCAATTTTTAGGGGTCCATGTGTATACCTTTCTCGTTAATCACATGTCCAAGGAAACATACTTCTCTCAAACAGAACTCACACTTTGAGAACTTTGCATACAGCTTCTCATTTCGAAGTAACTCCAAAATTTTCTTTAAATGCTGCTTATGATCCTCTTTGGTTCGTGAATAGATAAGTATATCGTCGATAAATACTATCACGAATTTATCCAAATATGGCTTACAAACTCTATTTATGAGGTCCATAAATACGGCGGGGGCATTTGTTAGACTGCAAAGCAAGACAAAGAATTCGTAATGGCCATAGCGTGACCTGAACGCGGTTTTGTGAACATCTGCATCAGCAACTCGCAGCTGGTGATATCCAGATCGCAGATCAACTTTGAGTAGTAACTGGATCCTTGCAATTGATCAAACAAATCATCAATCCTCGGTAAGGGGTACCGATTCTTAATGGTCAGGTTGTTCAATTCGCGGTAATCTATACACATCCTGAAGGAGCCGTCTTTCTTTTTCACAAAAAGAACTGGTGCTCCACATGGGGAATAGCTCGATATCTTGAATTTGATTTGCCATTTCCTGCATTTTTTAGGGTGCCAATCTATATGGAGATCGGGCTACCGGTGCAGCATCCTGAACCAAATCGATTCTAATTTCAATTTGCCTTGGTGGGGGTAAACCTGGTAAATCCTCAGGAAATATTTCAGGAAACTCTCTTACTACAGGAATATCTTCAATTTTCGGCTCTAATGCTTTTATATCCACCACGTTTACGAGATACGCTGGATAACCCTTGCGTAGCATCTTACGCGTCTTCATAATACTTGTAAGCCTTGAATTTGAATTGCCTTGCTCACCTTGCACAACTAGGGTTTCACCACTTGGGAGTGGCAAACGAATTTTCTTTTTCGAACAGATAATCTCATCTTGGTTTTTGGATAGCCAGTCCATTCCCACAACTATATCAAAACTGCCTAAATCAACGGGTACCATGTCGATATCGAACGGATGATTTTCTAAAAGGAGATTACAGTTCCGTACAACTTCACTAGTGTCAATTAATTTCTCATTAGCTAGTCAATTGAATATTTGGTATCTAGTTTACTGGACTCTATACCAAGGAGGGGCTCAAAAATAGCAGAGAAGGTAAACATTCACGAAGGAGAGCGCATGCTAGAGAGAGAAACCGATTAGGGTTTGTGGGGTTCTTGGCCGTTTTCTTGGATTATTGCTGCATGATCTTGATCTAATCCTTGGTTCTGATTGCTTAGTAGGTTTGTTATTGATCACGGCTATTTGATATAGTTTAGTTAGATCGATACAATCCTATTAACTGATTGAGGATCTTGTGGTTAATCAAGATTAGGATTATTAAGTTCTTGGCCGTTCAAGAGAGAAAGGAGAAAACCGATTAGGGTTTGTGGGGATCTTGGCGCCGTTTCTTGGTTTTTGCTGCATGATCTTGATCTAATCCTTGGCTGATTGCTTAGTAGATTAGGATTTCTTCTTGGTGCAGCCGTGTTCTTGCTTTTAACGAGTACTAGGGTTTCAAACAGCCGTTCTTGGTTCGGGTATTCAAGATTAGGGTTTCCAGCCGTGGTCTTGATACGTGATCTTGGTTTGTTTGGAATTTTGGTTCTTGTTCTTGGGTGTTATTTGTTGATTAGGGTTTCTAACAGCCGTTCTTGGTTCTTGTTCAAGATTAGGGTTTTCAAACAGCCATTCTTGGTTCTTGTTCTTGGGTGTTATTTTCGTTCTAGGGTTTTGCATGGAGCAGAAGGGTGGTAATGGATTTGTTGATCGTATCAAGCAAGGGTTTTCAGCCAATCGAGTCACGAACATTGATGGGGTTCTTCCTCGTAGGGGGGCTCTGAAAACTGTTTCGTTTGCTGCAAACACAACATTCAATGTTCCTTTAAATGAT